>NW_016816842.1:381458-388531 GCF_001698545.2 Rhinopithecus bieti
GATCTCGGCTCACTGCAAGCTCCGCCTCCCGGGTTCCCGCCATTCTCCCGCCTCAGCCTCCGAGTAGCTGGGACTACAGGCGCCCGCCACCGCGCCCGGCTAGTTTTTTGTATTTTTAGTAGAGACGGGGTTTCACCGTGTTAGCCAGGAGGGTCTCGATCTCCTGACCTCGTGATCCACCCGCCTCGGCCTCCCAAAGTGCTGGGATTACAGGCTTGAGCCACCGCGCCCGGCCGGGCAAGTGAAGTTTCATTTTAAAATGAATGGGTTATGTTACAAAGTCGGGGGAAGAGGTGTTACTGAATTTGTGAGAATATTTTAAGTTGAAAATTACTCTTTTTATACAAAAGACGATGATTAGGTTCCGAAGCTTGCCCATTATAACCTGCTTTGACTCATAGGTGAAGTTCCATATTATTCAAAAAAGTTTATGGAAAATAATATTACTACCAAACTCAATACATAGAAATGGAGGATCTCTAAGTGGGAAATATTTATTTCTTTCATGCTCAAATGCAGATTAATTAAAGGTAATAAGTGGCACATGGAAGTTCATATACATTCTGAAAGGGAACTTGGTGCTTTAAAAAATTTTAGAGCATATAGCACAAGCCTTCAAATCTGTTTTCATTTTAAATTGTACAGCCCTCTTTTTTTGATACAGGTGTATCATTAGCACTGACTGGTTTTACATTTATTAGCCATATTTAGGATTATTTTTAAATTTCCAATTGGATATGGGAAGGTAGAGAGATTTTCCTGGTAAGGCTTTGAGAAAACAGAGGAAGGAAGGTAGCTTAAGAAGATATATTTAAACCCATGAAAAAGAAATAATGGCTGAGGAGAAATTCACTGAGATATGAGTAACAGATAGAAATTGGAAAACAGAAAATGTGGAAAGTGTCGAGTCCTCCCACAGAAGAAAAGGAGATTCTGTGTCAGAACATTCTCCCATGGTAGCCATGAGATGGAGTAGTCAGCTAAGGATAGTTTGATTGCTTTGCCAAGCCAAGCAATGATGATAGAGAGGCCTTAAGAGCAGGTGGTGAGAGGGCAATGAGAATTCAACTACTTCCTAATGTGTCCAGGGGCTTTTAAAGTCAGGAAATAGTGTGATAAGGTAAAAAGTGCATTGAGTCAGGTAAGTCTGGTTTGAAATCTCAGTTTACTTCTTAGCTATGCATCCTTGGGTAAGCCCCAGTTTGTCTGTTAAATGGGGATATGCTGTTACTGTCTTGAGGGTTATTGTAAGTATTAAGTAAGGCAATATATTTAAAGGTGCCCAGCACAGTGTCTTACATTTCAGCACACATTAGTTGTCTTTCCTTTCCAGGTTTTCATAATTTCTGAATTTTAGAATACAGACGTAAACATACTAATTTGGAAAGATCCCATTAATTGTATAAAACTCCCATTAAGAAAACCTCAGCAAGCATTTTTTTTTCCCAATTTTTAATTGGCCCTTGTAGAACAAGGAAGCATTTTTAAGAGCCTTGTATATTTGATTAAAAATGAGTAATAGTACCCAACTTGTCCATTTGTAATGCTTCTGTTAACTTTGTCCTCTGAAGACAAGCCCAGACAGTTCCCCAAGTTTTGGAAATAATTGTCAAAAAACATTTGTGTTAAAAGCCTGTGTATTTAATTCCTTATTAAAAGCCCCGACCCAAAACTGTTTGCTCTGTTTCAACTTAATATAAATCTGTAAAGCTTAGTTTTTAATTACTTACACATAATTGATTAGAAACATTAAATTCGAAGATGACCACAAGAAGAGTCAACTATTTCTTCTGGTAGACAGGAGAAAAGTAATGGCAGATAATTTACATTCTTTTTAAGTACCCCTCTGCCACTAGGCTTAAATGACTAGATGGTTACCTAAGTCACTACAGTTAGACTTTTACACAGCTGAACTAAACGTGTCAATAGGAAGAATGTTAGGTATGTGTGGGGTTGGGAGTGGGAGCGGGGAGGGGAAATTCAATGGAACTGGAAGTTGTGTTGTGGCCCCCTAAATACCCCTGTAGCCGGTTTCTCTCGCAGAGGGATGGTGATGAGGGAAGAATAAATCATGGAAGCGGGGAAAGAATGCAGAATTCAAAGTAATCTGTGAAAGGGAGCTTTAGGAGAAATTGGCCTTAGTTGGTCTCCTTCCTTTCTCTTTCCTGCTCTGTTGTAGTTTTCACCATTCTCTGCTGTGGGTAACTTGAAGTACAGAGGAAGTATTGCCTCTCATTCTTAGCTGAATTAGCCCTCGGACATCATTGTCCAGCCTGTCTTGGTTCTTAACAGCGCTGCCATTTTGTACTCTGTGGTATCAGCTGCCTAAGGTCTCTGCGAGATAAAGGGTCTTCACAGGGAGCTCAGCGTGGCTTATTACTCCACGTATTTTCTTTTCTCTCCAGTTGGACAGGGGTTCCTTGAAGCTGAAGTTAATTGTTTAGTTTTTTTCCCCTTCCAAATCAGTCTTCCATGTGAGTAATAAGATTTAAAGGAAGCATTATTTCTTTCCTCTTCTGTGTCGTATCCCTAACCCCTGACTTTCCATTAATTATACACACATTTGGATTAGAAAGCAGTTGGCTTTTTGAGGAGTTAACAGGAAGAGACAGTTAATTATCCACTTATTAGTGTGGCTTGACTACCTCAGTTTTCTTTCTTTACACTTAGCTGATCCTCCCTAAAAATAATGAAATTAGGAGAGGGATATGGCATGTGTTAGCTTTTGAGCTTGGAACCTTTTGTTGTATTTGGATTTTTGAATATGCAGTGAGGCACGTGAGAGCTTTGACTGAGACCACTGAAGAGTTTCCGTAGGAAAGGTTAAAACCATAATGGCAGAGAAGGGAGGTGCAAGGACAATACCAATGTGTTTTTTCTACTTTATCTTTTTTTAATTAATAAATGTAGTTTTGTCCTGTTCCCTTTTTCCATGGACCTGGTAAAATTTCCTGGCCAGAGACAGGTTGAGGTATATGATAGAGGTATGACTCACTTTGTCTTTGAAACTTGTCTTAAAATAACACTAAGTCTTTGTTTTAAAATAAAGAAGAAAACAAGACCTAGAGTCAATTNAAAATGAATTAATATACTTTCTGAAGTTCAAAGAGGAAATCATTACTGATATGGATGTAGGTGGGAAAGACTATTCTTTTTGCCTTTGCACCATCATAAACTAATGTAAAATCATAGGATCTTTCATGTATCATCTGGTCTCCACACTTCTTGTGAAGGAGTGTATGCAAACTATTCTTGATAGATAGGAATCTAATATTTTAAGAACCTCCAGGGTAGGAAATTCCATAAAATCTTTAGTCTGTTAACTATGCTCCGAATAGTCACTGTCAGGAAGTTTTCTTCCTGTGTATAGCCTATACTCTGTTTTGTTTTGAATGTGCTAAAATTTTCCATATATTTTATCTATCTTTTTTGTCAGCTTTTTCCTGTCAGTGGTAATCTTGCTGATAATATTTAATCTGATTTTATAACCATAATTGTTTTATTGTTTTTGGCCACTAGAATTTTATGTTGAATTTATATAATAGTTTCTTTAAGTTTTGGCATGCCATTAGTTCTGTTTGTTTGTAAGGCTGCCATTGTGTTTCTTCTCTCTTCACTTCATAGACTTTAACAAAGCAGATATGATTAGTGTTTGTAAGCAGTTTCTTAAGTTTTGTTTTTTCTAACCTTTTAGGTCTGTAATTCTCTGAATTTCCTTGAATATCCTGTATCTTTGAGGCTGTAGATTCCACATCTAGGCAATTGTTTTTTTTTTTTTTTTTGAGACAGAGTCTAGCTTTGTTGCCCAGGCTGGAGTGCAGTGGCGCATTCTTGGCGCACTGCAAGCTCCGCCCCCCGGATTCATGCCATTCTCCTGCCTCAGCCTCCCGAGTAGCTGAGACTATACACGCCCGCCACCACGCCCGGCTAATTTTTGGTATTTTTAGTAGAGATGGGGTTTCATCGTGTTAGCCAGGATGGTCTCGATCTCCTGACCTTGTGATCTGCCTGCCTTGGCCTCCCAAAGTGCTGGGATTACAGGCATGAGCCACCGTGACCGGCTGGCAGTTGTTCTTTATAAGGCCAAGTTTATTTCTCATTTACCGTCTACTTACTACTATTGCATTTTCCCAATTTCAAACATAAAAACAAGTCAGTACATTGATCATTGAGTCATAACTTACTATATTTAGAAAGAATTTTCACTTCAGTATTCATACCAATTTGCACATATTATATTTGTATAGTATTTTTTCCTACCGTTAATAATGTTTGTTGTGTGTGTGTTTATTGTAGGAATTGGATGGCATAAGTGATTAAGGTGGTATTGAGGATTTCTGAAGCCTATGAAAGGTAGAAACTCAACCATGATTTCTTTTTCAACTCTACAGCATTCCCTTCCTTGAAGTCTTCATTTTACCTTAGTCTCAGGTAATTTTAATACTTATATTTCATAATCTTGAATAAATAAGTTTTTTCAAATATGAAGTCATTGTGTTTAGCTGCTAGAATTTTATACTGAATTTATATAATCGTTTCTTAAAGTTTTGGTATTTATATCTGGAAGAAACTAGTTTTTTTCTTGAGGAAACAAATTTAAGAGATGAATAATGATGTCATTTTAGACTCTAACCCACACAAAATGTGTAATCTTAAGTGAAATTGAATTGAGAGTTATTTTCTTGGTTTAACACTTTTTCTCAACAGGGTATAGCATTTTTTACCCCCATCCTGAACACATATACACTCATATTAAATTTCCCAGAATTTTCAAAGAAACTTTTCACACTGAGGAAAGTTAGGCATGTTAGTCAAGTTTAATGGTGTTTGCTATATAATTTTTAAAATGTGGAAAAACCGTATCAGTTTCTATACATCTGTACATGTGTGTATGCCTGCACTAATATAAGGAAGCAGTCTTATAGATAATTCAGTAATCACTTAAGTATATAGGCTTGGCTACTGTGACTGAGGCTTATAAAGGTAGAAATATATTTGAATTTACTTGAAAAGTCTGTGTAAACTATCTTGAGAGTATATGGAGGCTGCAGAATCACTATATCCCAGGGCTCCTTTGTCTTGCTCTGCTCTTCTTATGTGCAGTTTCTATATTGTGGGTGAGATTGGTTACCACTGTGTCTGCTGATAAGAAGAAAAAGAGAAGGGCATTCTGTTTACCTTTAAGAGGAGTTTGTGTATATCACTTTCACTCAGATCCCTTTGGTTTTAACTTTGTCACATGTCACAACCAGCTGCAAAGGAGGCTGGGAAGTAAGTGACTGATCTAGGGAGCCATATGTTACACTTAATTTTTATTACTGGATAAGAAGGAGAGAACAGATTCTGGGGAGATAGCCAGGTATCTGTCACATTAAGGTTTGAGTCAGATATATTTTCCATTAAAAAGAAGTGCTGTTGGCCGGGCGCGGTGGCTCAAGCCTGTAATCCCAGCACTTTGGGAGGCCGAGGCGGGTGGATCACGAGGTCAGGAGATCCAGACCCTCCTGGCTAACACGGTGAAACCCCGTCTCTACTAAAATACAAAAAACTAGCCGGGTGCCGTGGCGGGCGCCTGTAGTCCCAGCTACTGGGAGGCTGAGGCGGGAGAATGGCGGGAACCTGGGAGGCGGAGCTTGCAGTGAGCCGAGATCGTGCCACTGCACTCCAGCCCGGGCGACACAGCGAGACTCCGTCTCAAAAAAAAAAAAAAAAAAAAAAAGAAGTGCTGTTGATTTAAACAGTTAACTTTGTTGTTGTTGTTCTAGAATGAGTCTTGGTTACTGTATAGTATGTATTAAAAATAACCATTAGCAATCTAGGCGTAGTGGTATGCGCCCAGTCCCGTCTCATTTAATTAAAAAAAAAATTAGGTGTTTAACATTTGTTCATAGTATACAGGGACATTTTGTTTTAAGAAGTTTTTAAAAATATTTTTTAAATATTTCTTTTGATCATATAAGAATACAGAAACTTTATAGTTTGAATATTAATGTTTGAATTGTTGATATTGGCATAAAATGTGATGGATGCAATAACTAGATCCAACAGAATGTAGGATTCTGCTTTGTGGGAACTTTTTTTTTTTAACCTTTTCCCTCCCCCTCTCCTTGTTAAGATAAATTATAGCTGTTTCTTAAACTGTTTGAATTTCTGTAAATTTGATATTTTAGTATTTCTAAATACGCTATCTTCTTGTTACATTGTTTTACAGAACAGATAATAAATATTTGGAATGCAGAATATGCCTAGATTCTGTTTCATTTGAGAGGGGCTTCAGTGTGGTATAGAAATGCCTATTAACTTCGGCTTATTCAAATATTTATAAATTATTTTCTGTGGTGAAAAAACAGTTTTTTTAAAACACTTTTAGGTTTTGAAGTCGTATTATATAAAATGATTATTGTTAGTGTGTAAGTTTTCTGATTAATAGTTGTTTTAGCAGCTATTGAAATAGGTATTTATTTAAACATCCTTTATTGGTGTTAGCACTGATCAGAGAGGCCATTGTGTCCCATTGTATAAATGATGTTCCTGTTAGGATATTTTGAAATAGTAGTACTTTAAGAATTAACATAGTTTACAAGGTATGTTTTATAGATACAAAATGGTAGTTATACAGAGATATATCTGAAGAGGTCTTTGAATGTACTTAGACAAGAAATAGATTTTGTTTTTTTAATAAGAGATGAAGTGGTTTCTGCTTAGATCAAAACTGTACTTTTCAAGGATGAAAGCAAATGCAAAACTTCTTCAGAATAACAAATAGCAAATTTGTTAAAGGTTCTGGTATTAATCATGGGTTTCATCTCACCAAATGATTTGGAGGCTCATTGATACTTATATTTCTAATGCTGATTTTTTTAAGGTCTAATTTCTCACAGTTAGAAATATAGGTTAGAAATGTTAATATCCAAGTGAATGTAACTGGCATCCTGCAAATAACAAAGTGCTTTGGATCAGAAGTAGTTTGTGAAATCTAGCTTTTTTTCTTTTACCTGTTTTCAGAACAGGTTCCTTTGAGTGCCTCTCTTTTGGCTTGCAAGTGAAGTTTCTTTTTTTTTTTTTTTTTTTGA
>NW_016816842.1:391865-480366 GCF_001698545.2 Rhinopithecus bieti
TATATATATATATATATATACATATGTGCGTGTGTATATATATTTCTCTCTATGTATGTGTGTGTGTGTGTGTGTGTGTGTGTGTATAGAAAGGATCTTACTATCTACATAGTTGTCCTTGATTTTTTTTCACTTAATATATCTTGGAGAACCAGCACATAAAGCTAACCTCATTCCTTTTAATGGCTGCATGTGTTCCATTGTATGGTTGAGTCATAATTAATGTAACAAGTCCCCTGTCTATGGATGCTTAAATGTGTTTCCAGTCTTTTCCCATTGAAGGGTTGTAGCAAACACCCTTATACTTTCTTCTTTGATGAATGTCTGTAAATAAACCCATAAGGTTGGATACTATATATCCCTAGCAGTGAGATTGCTGAATCAAGAGTACATACAGTTTTCATTTTGATAGATATTTCCAAAGCTCAGTTTAAAGCTTTGTCTTATTTAAAACCTTGTATCCATTGATATTGGAGTTTGTTTTGATATCTTAGTACTTTCTGGTATTTTGGGGAAATTTCAGGGTATTTCAAAAAGTTTCCAGGCCAGACAGTTTAATTCCCAATATATGCCTTAATTTGGGGCCATAGGAATAAGGAACTTATGTAAAAGGAAGAGAGATTTATTTTCTTTGCGTGTGGTCGGTTTTCAGGAAGATTTTGAAGAGGTCATTTGTTTTTCATTTGGAGTATTTCCACTTTGTCTTCAGTTTACTACTTCTGTATCAAGGTGTGCTCTCTTCCTGTTCCAAGTCTCTCACTCTAGCACTTTATGCCTTTTTTCCAAAATATTATCTGTCCCCAGCATACTAATACTTCCTCAATACTTATTGTTTTGACTTGATGCTAAGCATACAATTAGGTAAAAAAAAAAATAAAAAAAAAATCACATCAAGCTAAAAATCTTCTACACAGGAAAGGATATAGTCAGTAAAGTGAAGAGACAACCCACAGAATGGGGGAAAATATTTGCAAACTACCCTTCTGACAAGGGATTAATAACCAGAATATATAAGGAGCTCAAACAATTCTATAGGAAAAAAAATCTAATAATTCAATCAAAAAATGGACAAAAGATTTCAGTAGACGTTTCTCAAAAGACATGCAAATGGCAGACAGGCATGAGCATGAAAAGGTGCTCAACACCATTGATCATCAGAGAAATGGAGATCAAAACTACAATGAGATGTCATCTCCAGTTAAAATTGCTTATATCCAAAAGACAGGCAATTACCAGTGCTGGTGAGGATGTGGAGAAAAGGGAACCCTTCTATGCTGTTGGTGGGAATGTAAATTAGTACAGCCACTATGGAGAAAAGTTTGGTGGTTCCTCAAAAAACTAAAAATTGAGCTACCATACGATCTAACAGTCCCACTGCTGGGCATATACCCCCCAAAAAGGAAATCAGTATATTAAGATATTTGCACTCCTGTGTTTGTTGCAGCACTGTTTACAATAGCTAAGAATTGGAAGCCACCTGAGTGTGTATGAACAGATGAGTGGATAAACAAAATGTACATGTACACAGTGGAGTAGTATTCAGCCATAAAAAAGAATGAGATCCAGTCATTTGCAACAACATGAGTGAAACTGGAGATCACTATGTTAAATGAAATAAGCCAGGCACAGAAAGACAAATGCATGTTCTCACTTATTTGTGGTGTCTAAATATCAAAACAATTGAACTCATGGATATAGAGAGTTAAAGGATAGTTGCTAGAGGCTGAGAAGGGGAAGGTGGGGATGGTTAATGGGAAAAAAAAAAAAAAAAAATGAATAAGACCTACTATTTGATAGCACAGTAGAATGATTATAGTCAATAACAACTTGATTATACATTTAAAAATAAAGAATGTAATTGGGTTGTTTGTAACTCAAAGGGTAAATTCTTGAGGGGATGGATACCCCATTCTCCATGATTTGCTTATTTCACATTGCTTATTTCAAAATATCTCATGTAACCCATAAATATATATACTTATGTATATATGCACTGCCCCCAATTTTTTTTTTTTTTTTTTTTGAGATGGAGTCTTGCTCTCACCAGGCTGGAGTGAAGTGGTTCGATCTCGGCTCACTGCAACCTTCACCTCCTGGGTTCAAATGATTCTTCTCCCTCAGCCTCCTGAGTAGCTGGGACTACAGGCACCGGCCACCATGCCTAGCTACATTTTTTGTATTTTTAGTGGAGACAGGGTTTTACCATGTTGGCCAGGATGGTCTTGATCTCCTGACCTCGTGATCTGCCTGCCTCGGCCTCCCAAAGTGTTGGGATTACAGGCATGAGCCACTGCGCCCGGCCAATGTTTTATATATTTAAAACATAAAAATATAGTTATTTTATATATTTAATGATTGTTTCTAAGTTTTCTTTAGTGATTGGTCTGGTAGTGTTCCTGTCAGTTTATTCTTTATTGAATTCATCTCTTCTTATTTTTAAGGTATTTTAGTATATTAAGGATATGGAATTTTTGACTGATGTTACAAATACTTTTCACCAATTAATTTTTAAGGATTTCCAAATAAATGGTCAGAATAATCAAATTTTAGCCTTAAGAGAGTGTTTCATTTAGTTTTAGTTTATTTTCTAAGAAATGTGATAAATGAAATTTTTGAAGAGAGCAGATATTTGGTGATGTATGTAACATCTTTGACGTTTATTTTTATTTATTTATTTTTGAGACAGGGTCTTGTTCTGTGCACCCAGTGCAGTAGTACAATCACAGCTCACTGCAGCCCCGACCTCCTGGGCTCAAGCCATCCTCCTTCCTTAGTCTCCCAAGTAGCTGGGACCACAGGTGCGTGCCACCATGCCCAGCTAATTAATGTATTTTTATTTTGTAGAGATGGAGTTTTGCCTTGTTGCCCTCGCTGGTCTTAACACTCCTGGGCTCATGTGATACGCCTACCTTGGCCTCCTAGATTGTTAGAATTACAGGCATGAGCTACCATACCCAGCAATCTTTGACCTTTAGATTTTAACTTTGCTACCTTAAAGATTTTGAAAAGTGAAATGAGGTGTTTTGTACAGATATACTGTATATATTCTAGGCTGATAATACCTGGTACCAGGGAAGAAAGATTAGCAAGTTTTGAATTATACATTTGTATATTTTGCTGTTCATAAGGTTGTTTTAAGCTGGTCATTTCAGTGAAGGTTTCTCCGTTAACGATAACCTTAGTAAAGGAAAGAGTATTTTGATTTCAGTAGTGTGTTGGAATTTAACTTTGGTGTTTGACTGCTGAAAACTATGATCAAAGTTGGTCATTACTTATGTGATTAATTTGGGAAAGAAGTGACTAAACTGAAATGTACTTAACATTTTCATTATGGTAATGACTGCTGTAGTGGTTTTCTGTTTATACCTTTGTTTACATTTTTTATTTCATCAAGATAAATTCCAAAATGTAGAATTCCTTGTTCAAAGAATATGTACATTTTTATAGCTTTTGATACATACTACCAAATGACTTTTGAAAGTAGTTGATATAATACATACTTTTATTATCAGTAGATGAGTGTCTTTTTTTTAATACTTCAACATTGGATGTATTTTTTAAGAGTCATTATCAGTTTGGTAGTTGAAATATGATAGTACTGTTTAATGGTAATTTCTTGGATTACTACTGAGACNTTTTATGTCAGGCTTATTTTCAATAATTAAGTAGTTAGGATTTTATGCCTTTATATCAAAATGAAAATTTGTGTTTTATTTTACCAGCCTTTGGAAACCGATATTGGTATTATAATTTTAAAATTGGAGGCAGTTCCAAAGTACATGAATAAAATCTTTGTATTTGAATATTCAAATTCTTAATTTGAAAATTTAAAAAAATGAAGTAGTCATATAAAACTAATTTACTATGTTTCGTTGCCAAACTTGGTCTTTCTAGGCAGTTATACTTAAGCATGAACATTGACGACAAACTGGAAGGATTGTTTCTTAAATGTGGCGGCATAGACGAAATGCAGTCTTCCAGGACAATGGTTGTAATGGGTGGAGTGTCTGGCCAGTCTACTGTGTCTGGAGAGCTACAGGATTCAGTACTTCAAGATCGAAGTATGCCTCACCAGGAGATCCTTGCTGCAGATGAAGTGTTACAAGAAAGTGAAATGAGACAACAGGATATGATATCACATGATGAACTCATGGTCCACGAGGAGACAGTGAAAAATGATGAAGAGCAGATGGAAACACATGAAAGACTTCCTCAAGGACTACAATATGCACTTAATGTTCCTGTAAGTAATTCCTTTATAGGATACTAAACTTAGAAACATAATTTCTTGTTAAGTAATACTGCAAGTCATCGAAGAAATTTCAGGAAATGTTTCAGGGCTAAATAGTGTTCTTGAATAGATATACTAAAATATTGACATAAATCATATTTGAAAGGCAAAATTAAGTTCTTGTATTATATTATTTTAGAAGCTTATTTCTTTCAGGATAACAATATTTCTATATCAGGATTACTTTGGTGTTAAATTTTAAATGCTTAATTTTGAAAGATACTTTATTTAACTTCTAGGTTTCTCCTTAAAGAGTAAAACATTTGAATCTTCAACATAACTAGAAAAGATCACACATTCAAGGGTTTTCCTTCAAATTCTGTAATTCCTGCCTTCTTCAATTTTCTAATATGCTCTTATTCTCTGTTCTCTTTGTATTCTCCACTTGCTTGATCTGTTTATCTTTTAAAGTATATCAGCCCTTTACTTTTCCTGTCTACCCCAGACATCATTTAAGATGTTTCATAAGAGCCCATATCTTTTTCCTTCTTCTACCTTTATTTTTACCCAGTAATCAGTGAAACCACAACCATCATGTAAATTCTTGTCTCTTCTTTCTATGATATCAAACCTGGGTTCCTTTCAGTTCATCTAACATGTACTTTTTCTTTTGATTTAAGACTTTAATATATCCTGTTTGAGATAATACCCTCAGTCATACATCGTACCTGTTTTATAACCTGTAGATATAAGTTGACTTCTTCTTAACTCTAGGTTGAGTCCCTGTGACAGGGACTTGTGATTTACTTGTACAATGTTTCTCTGATAGATTGTAGACTGTAAGGACAGGAGTTTTGTCTTACTTTTCACTGTAGTCCAGGTGTTGGCACATGGTGTGAGTGAATGGATAACTACTTGTAGTTGTGCTCTGATATATACGTTCACCAGCTTTACCTAGCCCATTGCAATAACTTTTTCCTCTTTAGCCTGTTGATGTGATGGATTACATTAATTGATTTTTTTAAGTGGAAGCAACTTTCTTACCTGGAATAAATCCTGCTTGTTTGTGGTATATAGTTCTTTTTAAATGTGGTTGGATTTGATTTGATAATATTTTGAGGATTTTTACATTTGTGTTCTTGATAAATATTAGTCTATAGTTTTCCTGATGTCTTTGTCTGTTTTTGGTATTAGGGTAATACTGATCTCATAGAATAAATTAGCAAGTATTCCCTCTGCTTATGTCTTCTGGAAGAGATTGTAGAGAATTAATATAATTTCTTAAATGTTTGGTAGAATTCACCAGTGAACTGCTTTGGGTCTGGTGCTTTCTGTTTTGGAAGGTTATTGTTGATTCGATTTCTCCTATAAATATAGGTCTCTTCAGATTATGTAATTCTTCTTGTGTGAGTTTTGACAGATTGTGTCTTCCAAGGAATTGGTCCATTTTGATAAAGTTGTCAAATTTGTGGGAGCAAAGTTCATAGTATTCTTTTATTATCCTTTTAATGTCCAGGGGTTTATAGTGATGTCCTCTCTTTCATTTCTGATATTAGTAATTTGTGTTTTCTCTTTTTTTTTCTTAAGACAGTAATTTTTTTTAAATTCCTTTTTTATTTTGTGAAGTATCATTTAACTGAGTTAAATTATATAGGGTTTTTTTTGGGTCTGTAATTGATGTACATTTGATTTTAAAAAGACACTGTTTGCCTTATATCAGGACAAAGAAGATTTACATACAACTATCAGCAGAAAACAAAGTTTCTCTGTGATCTGAGCAGAGGTACTCTTTTCCTTGATCATAAGAAAATGCAGTATTTTTTAGAAGGTAAAGCTATTAAGATTACAGAAGTTTTACCAAAATGCTTTAAGCAAAAACTCTTTAAGATAAAAGTATGAGTTCTCATTTTCTATTCTTAGCATGAATTTTAATTCTTTCTGGTAGAACCTAAGTCTTCTGAATGCCTGTTAGCATCATCCAAAGCTTGAACTTCTTCTATTTCTGGATTAAAAATTCATTCACAAATGAGCTGTGCAATGCGATCACTTTTTCTGACTTTAAACTTTTCTTTGCCAAAATTAAACAGTTCACCACCAACATTTCCTCAGTAATCTTTGTCTATGACACCAGTTCCTACATCGATAAAGTGTTTTGCAGCCAAGCCAGACCATGGAGCTACTCTTCTATAAAACCCAGAAGGAAGAGCTATCTGAATGTCCATTTTCACTGTAGCTTTCTCCGTAGGTGGTATTGTATCATCATAGGCACCGTCGAGGTCATAGCCTTTGGGCTGTGTGGATCCCGGAGTCAGGGTTGTGGCCTGCTCAGAGAGTGGGGCAAAATGGAGCTGCATGCCGCCCTCCTCTGCAAACCAGGCCTGTTTGCCGGGGGTAATGGTGGCTGTCTCTTCAGAGCAGGGCATGGTAGAGTAAGAATGCGAGCAGAGGAGAGAGCAACAATTTTTAAGTGTCCATTTTAGTAGCATAAACTATGTTGACATTGTTGTACAACAGATCTCTAGAACTTTTTCATCTTGCAAAACTGAAACTGAAACTCATATTCGAATAACTCTGCATTTCCCCCTGCCCAGTGGTAGATGCTTGCTCATTTTACTGATATTTTCAAAGAAACGGCTTTTGGTTTTCTTGATTTTTTTTTTTTTTTTTTTTTTCTCTGTTTCCTATTTTCAGTTTCATTTATTTCTACTCTAATTTTTATTATTTTTTTCTGCTTGTTTTGGATTTACTTTGCTCTTCTTGTTTTACTTTCCTAAAGTGGAAGTGTATTCATTTTAGATTTTTTGTTTCTAATATATACATTCATACTATAAATTTTCCTCTAAGTACTGCTTTAGGTACATTGCACACATGTCGATAGTTGTGTTTTTATTTTCGTTTAGTTCAATATATTTAAAAATATCTGTTAAGATTTCTTCTTTGGACTGGGTGTGGTGGCTCACACCTATAATCTCGGTACTTTGGGAGGCTAAAGTGGGTGGATCACTTGAGCTCAGGAGTTTGAGACCAGCCTGGGCAACACAACAAAACCCCATCTCTACTAAAAATACAAAAGTTAGCTGGGCATGTGGCATGCACTTGTAATCCCAGCTATGTGGGAGACTGAGGCATGAGAATCACTTGAACTCTGGAGGCAGAGGTTGCAGTGAGCCAAGATTGCGCCACTGCACTCCAGCCTGGCTGACAGAGTGAAACTCTGTCTTAAAAAACAAAACAAAACAAAACAAAACAAAAAACAAACTTCTTTGCACCATTATTGTTTAGAAGTGTGTCGTTTAATATCCAAGTATTTTGAAATACTTTCTAGCTACCATATTTAGTTCTAGTTTAATTCTGTTGTGGTCTTAGAGCAGACGCCGTGTGATTGCCATTCTGTTAAGTTTGTTAGATTGTGTTTTATGGCCCAGAATGTTGTCCACCTTGGTGAAATGTTATGTGTGAGCTTTTAAAGAGTGCGCATTCTGTTTTTGTTGGATGAGGTAGTCTATAGATTGCAATAGACTGACATTTTTATTGGACTGACAGTAGTCTGAGCGTTCTCCAGTGTATCTTTCAGATAGTTTCTACTGTCATCTTTCCAAACCAGATGTATACATGTCATTCCCTTACCGAAACTTCTCCAGTGGTTCCTCATTACTAAACAGCTAAAATATACTTTTTTGCATGGGCGGAAATAGCCATCATACTCCTGTCCCTTATCCAACTTTTTTTTAAACTGTAGTTCAGCCCCTTTCCCCACCATTTTATGCTTTAAGCATATGAAATTAATTTAGTTGCCTAGGTCCACTATGGCTTTTTTTCTGTTACTTTTGTTAATGTCGTATATGCCTATAATATTATTTATTTGGCAATTTCCTGTTGTTCATGTTTCACCTTAAAAGATTTCTCTTTCTTGTGATTTTCTTTATGGTAACTATAATAACTTTGCATTTCCTTGCTTGCAGGACTGTCTTGTCATTATATTTTAAGGTATTTTTTTCTGTATCCTGCCTTTAAATTTTGTGTTTTCAATACCTGGGTTATAGTAGGCAGATTGTTTTTGAGTGAAAATATGCATTCTGTTTTAATTGAGGAAAAGTTTAAAGTGAAATGCTCGGATTCTGAGTTTGTAGTTCAGAGTTTTGACAACTGCATAAACTTGTATAGTCCATAATCCATCAAGACACCAAATGTTTTTGTCATCCTGAGGAGTTTTTTTGTAATTCTTCCCAGTCAATTCCCTCCACAACAATTGTTCTGACATTTTTTCTTCATAAATTGTCATTGTCCCTTGAGAACCTCATGTAAATGGAGTTATATGCAACTCTTGTGTCTGGCTGCTTTTGCACAACACGTTTTGAGATTCATCCATGTTGGTTGAATGTATCAACAGTTCATTCTTTTTCCCTATTGATTATTGTTCAGTCATTTAAATTAATATCTTAAAATTTATTTATTCATTTTCCTTTTTGTGGTTATTTATGTTGTCTCTTTCAATGATTATGAATAAAGCGGTTAGGAAAATTGTTGTACAAGTCTTTTTTTCATTTCTCTTGGTACATGTTCGTGTAAGTCTTAGTTCTCTTGGGTTTTCATTGATGGACCTAGTGTCTGTCTTTAAATC
Source organism: Rhinopithecus bieti (assembly GCF_001698545.2). Taxonomy (NCBI): domain Eukaryota; kingdom Metazoa; phylum Chordata; class Mammalia; order Primates; family Cercopithecidae; genus Rhinopithecus; species Rhinopithecus bieti. The sequence continues at coordinate 400,718 of NW_016816842.1, forward strand.
AGTATCACACTGTTTTGATTGCTGTATCTTTTATAGTAAATATTGAAATCAAGTTGTGTAAGTCCTCCAATTTTGTTGTTCTTTTGTAATGCTGTAGTGACTATGTTAGGACCTTTGCATTTTCATATAAAATATAGAATCCACCTTTTAGGGTTTTTTTTTTTTTTTTTTTTTTTAAGCCAACAGGTTCTGATTGAGATTGCATTGATTCTGTATATTGACTTGATACAAACCAACATCTAAACAATAATGGCTCCCAGTCCATGAACATTGTACACCTTTACTTTTATTTAGGTTTTCTTTATTTCAGCATTGTTCTGTAGTTTTCAGTGTAAAGTTATTGGGCACATTTTGTTAATTTTATCCGTAAGTATTTCATGGCTTTGGTTGGATGCTGTTGTGAGTGGTATGTTTTAAAATGTCAAATTCTAATTGGTACTTTCTAGAATATAGAAATGCAGTTGATTCTTTTTATATTGACTATGTGTTCTGTGACTTTGTTATCTTTACTGATTAGTTATAGTAGTTATGTTGTAGATTCCTTAGGTTTCTTCACTATCGTATTGTCCATATGTTTTACTTTCTTTCCAATCTGTATCTCTTTCATTTCTTTTTCTTATTGCACTTTCTGGGGCCTACAAAACAATGATGAATAGAAGCAATGCAAGTAGACATCTTTGCTTTGTTCCAGATCTTAAGGGGACTGCATTTACTCTTTCATCATTAAGAATTATGTTAGAGGCTGGGTGCAGTGATTCATGCCTCTAATCTCAGCACTTTCAGGTGCCAAGGCAGGCAAGGGATTGCTTGAGCTAAGGAGTTGAAGACCAGCCTGCGCAACATGGGGAAACCACATCTCTACCAAACAAAAAAAAAAAATTATCTGGGCATGGTGGTGTGCACCTGTAGTTTCAGCTACTTGGGAGGCTGAATTGGGAGGATCACCTGAGTCCAGGAGGTGGAGGTTGCGGTGAGCCAAGATTACACCATTGTACTCCAGCCTGGGTGACAGAGTGAGACCCTGTTTCAAAAAAGGGATTAGGTATAGGTTTTTCATAGATTACTTTTATTACGTTGAAGTGTTCGTTCTAGTTTGCTGAGACTTTGTCTAAAAAACGTGAATGGATATTTAACTTCATCAAGTATTTCTTCTGCATTGATTGAAATGATCATATGAATATCCTCTCATTCTCTTAATATGGTGAATTGTACTGATTTTCAAATATTAAACAGCCCTTGCATTCCTGGGATAAATCACATGTGGTCATGATGTGTCATCCTTTTTTCTTGTTGAATTCAGTTTACTAATTTAAACATTTGTATGTTTATGAGAGATATTAGTCCATGGTTTTCTTTTTTTTGTAATAGCTATGTCATTTTTAGGTATATTGGCCTCATTTTAAATGGGTTAGGACGTATTTCCTTCTCTATTTTCTGAAAGAGTTTGTGTAAGATTGATATTTCTATCATACATATTTGATAGACTTTACCAGTAAAGCTAATCTAGAGTTGAGTTTTCTTTGTGGGAAAGGTTTTTTTGTTGTTCTTTGGAGACAAGGTCTTGCTCTGTTGCCCAGGCTGGAGTGCAGAGTGCAGGGGCACAGTCACAGCTCACTGTAACCTCAACTTCTTGGGCTTAAATGATCCTCCCACCTCAGCTTCCCAAACAATTGGGACTACAGGCACATGTCATCACACCAGGCAAATTAAAAAAAAATTTTTTTTATAGAGATAGGGTCTCACTATGTTGTCCAGACTTGTTTCGAGCTCCTGGGCTCAAGTGGCCTCCCACCTCAACCTGTGGGAAGGTTTTAAATTACAAATTTTATTTAAGAAACATAAGTAGGCTATTCATACTAAATATTTTTTTTCTTGAATAAGTTTCGGTAAATTGTATTTTTAAAGGAATTTGTCTATTTCTTAATTGTTTAATTGACCAAAGTTCTATTAATATTTTCTTTTGTTGTTTTAAGGATCAATGGTGATTTCTTTTTTTCTCATTCCTGCTGTTGGTACAATAATTTTTCTTTTCTTGATTAGACTGGGTAGAGATTTATTAGTTTTTGTTGTCTCTTCAAATAATGACGTTTCGATTTTATCGATTTTCACTATTCACTTTAACTTTTGTTCATTTTTACTTTTTATTATTTCTTTCTACTGCTTTGGTTTTCATTTGCTCTTCTCATCTTAACTTTTTAAAGTAGAAAGTTTGGTGACTGATTTTAGATATTCTTTTTTGACCTAAACATGTAAAGCTCTAAACTTTTTTCTCAGCATGGCTTTTGATGTATTTTTATCATTGTAATTCAATTAAAGATACTTTTAAACTTCCTTTATTTCTTTTTGATTCGTGAGTTAATTAGAAGTATTTTGCTTAATTTCTGAATGTTTAAAAATTTTCCAGATACCTTTTCATCACTGATACCTAATGAGTGTGGTTAGAAAATATATGCTGTATGATTTCTACCCTTTCAAATTTATTGAGACTTGTTTTAGTGCTTGGCATATGATCTATTTGGTGAGTGTTCTGTGTGTACTTGAAAAGAATGTGTATTCTGACTATTGTTGGTTGGGTTATTTTCTAAATGTCAGTTAGGTCAAATCGTTTAGTTGTATTCACTTTTTTCTTTTCTTTTTGTTTTTCTTTTATTTATTTTTTTGCTCATGCTGGTGTGCAGTGGTGTGATCATGGCTTAATGTAGCCTTCACCTCCTGAGCTCAAGTTATCCTCACAACTCAGTCTCCTGAGCTATCTGGTCTGTGGGCACACACCACCATGCCAGGCTAATTTTTAAATTTTTTTTGTAGAGACAGAGTCTCACTATGTTGCCCAGGCTAGTCTCACACTCCTGGGTTCAAGCAATCCTCCTGCTTTCACCTCCCAAAGTACTGGGATTACAGGCGTGAGCCACAGTGCCCATTCACTAATTGTATTCTTTAATTGTTTTATGTACTCACTGATCTACATGTTCTGTTAGTTACTGGGAGAGAACTGCCAAAGTCCAGCAGTTAAAGTTTGTTATCCAAAAGACTCAGTTCAAAATTACATGTTGCATTTAATTGTCATGTTCTTCAGTTTTTGTTAGTCTGGGTTAATTCATCACTTTTGGAATTTATATTTTACATTGGTTTAGGAGAATGTCCCTCAGGCCTTACCTGATTTTTTTTCCTCCTTATGATATTTAAGTTAAGCATCTTTGGCAGGAATATCATAGAAACAGTGCTGTGTTTTCTCCCCATTGCATTCTGACAGGCAGCACCTGAGTTTTATTTGCCGTCATTCAGATGATGGTTCACTTTGATCAATTGACACCTTCCAGGCTTTGCTACTATAAAGTTATTCCTTATCACACTTTATGTGCATCAGTATGGAATTAGGGTTGTTAAAAATTTGCTGGGTTAAAATATATTACTGTGATTATTTTCATACTCAGTTTGTTTAAGATTTGGCTAACAGAAGCCTTTTCAAGCTGGTTTTATGTTCTTGGACATACCTTGTCAGTCGTTGAGTACTTCTTTGCTTTTTGGCACATTATGTTCTAGGCTTATCTTGTCCGTTTTCTGCTTCAGTTCTGGAGTCAGCTATTTCTCCAAGGACCCCCTAGTTCATTTTAGTGGAGAATGGTATTTAGAAACCAGGGTCTGGGTGCTGAACATGCTGCTCCTTGCACTTGGGGTATACCTGCTCCCAGGCCTCTCGATGGACAGAGCTAGAGAATGTATGTATGTATGTAATTATATACGTTTGTATATAGTGCACATTTTCCTTTCTATAATAATTTCCATACCTATCAATATTGAAAACCGTAAGTTCCTACTGATACCTCCCATTACAGTCCAACAGAGTACATTAGACGGTGAGAAACCTGGCTTGTTATCTCAGCGTATTTACTTATTACCCTAATGCCTGATGCAGATGCTCCTAGGCTTCTAAACCTCACAGGAGTACTTGCTACCCCTGCCGTGTGTGGATACCTTTCTCCTCCTGCGTGTGCTTTGACAACTTGAACTAGACCTTAGCTCCAAGTGGACCCCTTCCTTAGGGCACTCTTAGATACACTACACTGGTCCACACCCACTCTTTGATACCTTCTTCATCCTACTTAGCTTTTGACATCATGCTCTAGGCTGCTCTTTTCCCACAATCTAGACCCTTCCTTATGCTGCTTGGGCTCCAACACCTCATGCTGAGCTGCCCTTCTATATGGAGAACCACCTCACCCTTCTTATATTGGGCCTCCTCCCATGTAGAAGCCCTCTTCCTTCTGTCTGGTATCTGACATCTTGCTTGGCCCCAGCTTACGGCTTTAGAACTGACTGGTTCCTGGAGGATAAGAGGATAGGTAAGAGCAGGAAGGGGAAAAGGACAAAATCTATCCTTTTTTATTTTAAAATTATACAGATTTATGGAAGGTGGCAAAATGGTACAGAGAAGACCCCTGCATCCTTCATCCAATTTCTCCCAGTTGTTACATTTTATATAAACGTACTGCAATGTCAAAAACCAAGAAATTCACATTGCTACAGTGTATCCCATGTTGAGTACTTTATGCAAGAACCCCTAAGGGTTTTTGGCACCAGGGACCAGTTTCCTGGAAGACAGTTTTTTCACGAATGGGGTGGGGGTGGAGATGGTTTCAGGATGATTCAAGAGCATTACATGTATTGTGCACTTTATTTCTGTTATTATAATATATAGTGAAGTAATTATTACAACTCACCATAATGTAGAATCAGTAGGAGCCCTGAGCTTGTTTTCCTGCAACTAGACCGTCCCATATGGGTGTGATGGGAGACAGTGACAGATCATCATCAGGCATTAGGTTCTCATTAAGGAGCAGGCAACCTAGATCCCTTGCATGTGCAGTTCACAATAGGGTTTGAGCTCCTATGAGATTTTAATGCTGACGGTGACCCAACAGGAGGCGGAGCTCAGGCATTAATGCGAGCAGTGGGGAGAGTGTGTAAATACAAATGAAGCTTTGCTTGCTCATTGGTTGTTCACCTCCTGCTATGCAGCCAGGTTCCTAACAGGTCCATGGCCTGGGAGTTGGGGACTTCTGTTTTATAGCACGTGTAGATTTGTGTAGCCACCAAAGCAATCAAGATACAGAACTAAGCCAGGATAACAAAGGTCTGTCTGGTGCTATCTGCTATAGGCACACCTCTTGTCTTCCTTCCACCATTCCTAATCCCTGAATACCCCTAATCTGTTGTTTATCTCTAGAACTTTGTCAGTTTGTCAGTTTTGAGAATGTTGTATCAATGGAATCCTACAGGATGTGACCTTTTGAACTTGACTGTTTTTTCACTCAACATAGTGCTCTTGAGAGTCATCCAGGTTGTTGCATATATCAGTAATTTGTTACCGTTTGTTTTGTAGTAGTGTTGCATAGCATCGATGTACCACAGTTTACCATTCACTTATCGAGGGGACAGTTTAGTTGTTTCAAGGTTTTGGTTATTAAAAATAAAGCTAGTGTTAACATTTGTGTGCAGGTTTTTCTGTGAATATAGGTGTTCATATCTCTAGAATAAATACCCTACCATACCCCTGTCACCCAGATATAGTCACTCATAAATTTTGGCTTATGTGCTTTATGCTTTTTTGACAAGCATGCCATACATGAGATGATATTGCTTTTTATGTAGTCTTTTCACTTAACAGTATATTTTGAACTTTTTTCAACTGTGTATTCTTCTAAAACAACTTCAGTGTCTGCTTGATAATTCATTCCTTATATTCCCAATAGATAATGATAAATTTGAGTCCATTCTGAAAATGAATCAGTGAAAAGCTGTGTTACGCCATATACCAGATGGGCAGAATTTGCAAAGTGTTTGCATAACATTGGTTTATAGTAGAACATAAGAGACATGAGAAATTCTATCCCTTACTTCTTACTTATGGGTTCCTGTTGATAAGGTGGGGGGGTAAAGGTAAAGGGCAGGTCTGGGTTTCATTAATGTATTTTCTTTTTTCTTTTCTTTTTTTTTTTGAGACAGGGTCTTGTTCTGTCACCCAGGCGGGAGTGCAATGGCATGATCATGGCTCATGGCAGACTTGATCTCTTTGGCTCAAGTGATCCTCTCACCGTTGCCTCCAGAGTAGCTGGCACCACAGTTGTGTGCCACCTTGCCTGGCTAATGTTTAAAATTTTTTTCAGAGATGGGATCTCAGTATGTTGTCCGGGCTGCTCTTGAACTCCTGGGCTCAAGCCATCCTCCCACCTTGGCCTTCCGAAGTGCTGGGATTACTGGTGTGAGCCACCACAACTGGCCATGAATGTTCTTTTTCTTTCTTTCTTTTTTTTTTTGAGACAGAGTCTCGCTCTGTCACCCAGGCTGGAGTGCAGTGGTGCGGTCTCAGTTCAGTGCAACCTCCACCTCCTTGGTTCAAGCATTTCTCCCTGCCTCAGCCTACCAAGTAGCTAGGATTACAGATGCACGCCACCGTGCCTGGCTAATTTTTGTATTTTTAATAGAGACAGGGTTTCCCCATGTTGGCTAGGCTGGTCTTGAACTCCTGACCTCAGGTGATCCACCCACCTCGGCCTCCCAAAGTGCTGGGATTATAGGCGTGAGCCACCGCGCCTGGCCGAATGTACATTTTTGAATTGAAGAGAGGGGTTTGGGAGTATAGGTGTGAGCCACCGCGCCTGGCCGAATGTACATTTTTGAATTGAAGAGAGAAATTGATCTAGAATAATATGATCCAGGTCCCCTAAACTGTAGAAACTTCACAGTCCTTTACTCAAGTGTTTTTGTAGATTGTGCTAAAGCCTTTTAAAAATTGATACTGAACATGTTAATGATTTTCTTCTTTGATTTGCTCATTCATGTGGAAGGTACAGATAACTTTATATTAAGTTTTTTTGGTCAGTTCAAAGCAAAAAATTGAGTTTTTAGTGTTTTAAAATTGTTTAAGTTCTGTAGCTTATGTAAACTCGCTAGTGTCTGGTGACATTTGAAATATAAGTCATCATTTGTGATAACTACCAATTTTCAGGATTTATTTTGGCTCTCTAAGTCACTCAGATTTAGCTCAATGGCACTATGTTTTCAACAGCAAAGTATAGGCCAGCTGTTTCTTATTTTAATAAACTTTACTAATAGTGATGGGGTCTTGCTGTGTTGCCCAGGCTGGTCTCAAACTCCTGGCCTCAAAACAATCCTGCTGGGATTACAGGCATGAGCTACTATGCCTTGCCTAGGCCAACCTTTGAACGTCTACATCTTTCTCATTAGAATTTTGTTTTTAATATTTTAAATATTTAAATTAGATTTTAATAAAATTAATTTTTCAGTTCCTTGGTCACACTAGTCACATTTCAGGTTGTCAGTAGTCACATGTAGCTTCTGTATTGGATAGTGTAGATAAAGAATTATTTTCATCATTTCAGAATATTTTATTAGATAGCACTATATTAGAAAGCCTCTCAACTCAGAAACAAAATTTTATTTCAGCAATTAAAAAAATTATTTGGCCTATCCATTTTACACACTTACCAGACCCATTCAGGAGTATTTAGCAAATCGTAAGTTTTTATGGTCTTTATTTTTTCAGTTTGGTGGCAAGCATGTTAAGAGGAAGGACTATGTTCTGTATTAGCAAAATAGGGCAAATTGTAATTCACAGTGCTGTATGCGACATTCATCTTCTAGAAAACTATTGCTTTGTATCACTTGAGCGAAAGGATTTTATAAAGTAGGAACTATCTAAAAAATCATGCTCTAGTCACATAATGATGTAATAAAATATGAAATATTTCAGGCATGTATATAATTCCTTAAAAAATGCTTCAGCATTCGTGTAGCATTGTTAGTCATGAATTTTTTTGCTATAAAGCAGCATGTATAAAATTGCAGGCATACTGTTATGCATTTTTGTGTTTATGATTAATTCATTTAATGGCCCAGGAAACTCAAAATATATTTGGCCTTTGGTGTAAGACCTCTGTTTTGGTTTTTAATTTTCCTTAAATTCTATTATTAGTTTAGGGAGGAGGGTATAGATGATTCTCCCAAATATTTCATGCTCCAGTCAATAAAAACTTAATATACAGATGCTAGGGATTGGTGACTTTTTTCTTCCTATTAGAAAAAAGGAATTGTTTTACCCATTTCAGTGGCTTTGTGGTATTTATTATTTTTGACAAATATTTTGTGCTTTGCTTTAATTGAGGAATTGCATTGCGTTTATTGGTGACGATTGATCTTTCAGAATCATTCTGGGGGGTGACAAATCAGTTTGCCTTTGTATTTGTTGGCTTAAATAGCCATTTATAGAATATGTTTCTTCCCCTCTCTGGCTAACTTCCAACTTGTTATTTATTACATTATGTACTTTTTCAAAGTCTTTTATAAGTTATACCCAATTCCTAACTACCATTGCATTTCTTTTAAAGGTTTTTTGAGGGATTCAGTAGTAGTTTTGTTTTAAGGAGAATAGATGGTAACTAACTTCAACTCTATTTTTTTCACGAGATTTCACTCTCATACCACATGGCTCTTTAAAAAAGTGTATTATCTACCAGCAATCATTATTTGGGCAGAAAGCATGTACTGAGTACTATTCCTTTCCTGGTGAGAGTCATGTTTATTGCTTATTATTAATGATTTCAACTCAACAGGCAAGTAGATGAATCAGATTGTCTCTTCCAGTAGATTGTTTTAGGGAGTTGACCCAACATGGTCTATTTTTCAGTATCCTCACTTGCTCTTAAGGTTGTTTGACCTAGTTTATATCTTTTTTTCCTCCTTAAGTGGACATAAATTGTTGGTAGAAGATTTCTTTATAGATGACTTTATTATTTTTATTTTTAAATTTTTTATAGAGATGGAAACTTGATAGGTTACCAGACTGGCCTTGAACTTCTGGCTTCAAGCCAGCCTTTTGCCTCAGCCTCTCAAAGTGTTGGGATTATAGGTGTAAGCCACCACAGCTGGTTTCTAGCTGACTTTAATAACATAACCAGTCTCCTAACACTCTTAATATAGTTCTGCCTGACCTTTGATGTCTAATTGCTTCATCTGGAATTGTGAGACAGTGGTACTAAAGGAGAGTTACGCTCTTAGACTAGTAGTACAGTACACAAATTGGAAATCATTTAGCACAGGGTATATAGAGTCAGCCTAGCTACATTAGTTTCAGAGCGGTCTACTTTGGTGTTTTTATATTTGTATTTTATTATAAAAGGACTACATTGTCATTGTAAAATTAAAACAAGGTAGAAGAAATAATAAAATGAAAAGTAAAATTTCCTTGTTTCCAGTGTCTGTCTACTATTAATTCCAAAGAAATAGCTACTAATATTGATACCTTTCTGGAAGTTTTACATTTATAAAGAAACATATTGTGTGCATACATTTTTGTCTATATAATACATGTTGGATATATAATACATATATTTGACTGGGCTCAGTGGCTCACACTGTAATCCCAGCACTTTGGGAGGCTGAGGCGGGTGATCATGAAGTCAGGAGATCGAGACCATGCCCTGGGCTAATACGGTGAAACCTTGTCTCTACTAAAAAAAAAAAAAAAAAAACAAAAAAAGCCAGGCGTGATGGCACGCACCTGTAGTCCCAGCTACTTGGTAGGCTGAGGCAGGAGAATGGCATGAACCCGGGAGGCGGAACTTGCGGTGAGCTGAGATTGCGCCACTGCACTCCAGCCTGGGCGACAGAGCGAGACTCTGTCTCAAAAAAAAAAAAAAAAGCATATTTAATATAAATATACAATATTTTGTTTTACATAAATTGGATAAATGCTGTTTGTGTGCATTTGAAATTTACATTATTCATTTAATGACACATCTTGTGGAGATTTCCATGTTATTGCATATAAAACTGCCCTATTTTAATGAGTGATTAAAGGATATGCCATAATTTATTTAATCACACTCCTCTGTTGATTGACATTTGTTGTTACTGGGTTTGTTTGAATGAAATAATTGGAAAGGAGCGTGTGTGTGCGCGCGCGTGTGTGCGTGTGTGCACATTTATAACATTATTGCTCTAGGTATATATCTATTGAAATGTAACATTTATACAGAAAAGTGCACAAATCATAAGAGTACATCTTGATTTAATTTCTCTGAAGTGAACATCTCATGTAACCACTCTCAAGATCAAGATACAGAATCCCTTTTGGTCACAGCACTCCTCTAGTTCCTAAAGACGACTACTACCCCAACACTTTTGTCATAGTCTATTAGTTTTACCTGACTTTGAATTCGAAATAAGCAGAATCGTAGACACTATATACTGAGTATCTGGTTTCTTTATTTTCATTGTTTATGAGATATACCCATGTTATTGCATGTAATTTCTGTATAATCATCAGTTGAATGAATTTCATTTATTCTAGTCTAATAGGCGTTTAGATTGTTTCTAGATGTTTGGTATTAAGTGCTGCTGTGAATATTCTTGGATGTCACTTGTATGTATATTTACTCATTTCTGTTGGTTATATACTTAGAATTGAATTTACTGGATATGCATATGTTCAGCTTTAGTACATACTGACAAGTTGTTTAAATTGGTTTTGCCAATTTATAATGATTGCTCTATATCCTTGCTATTTGATCTTGTCAGTCTTTTAAGTTTAGCTGTTTTGGTGGTATGATAGTGGAATTACAATATGGCTTAATGCTTCATTTCACTGATAACTAATGAAATTGAATGTCTTTTCATGTTTATTGACAATTTGAATATTATTTTTTAGTAAGGTAGATGTTCATCTTTTGCCTAATTTTCTATTAGATTGTTTCTTTCTCTAACAGATTTGTAGTAGTTTTTTATCCACTGGTTGGATGTATGTATTGCAGTTATCATTTCTGACTCTGGCTAGTCTTTTTGCTTTTTTGATAAACAGGAGTTAATAAGGTTCAATTTATTGTATAAGTCTTTTCCTTTTGGTATTTTTTGTGTCCCTCTTAAGAAATTTTTGCCTATCCCAACATTGTGAAGGTATTTTCCTTTCTTAACTTCTGGAGGCTTTATGGTTTTCCGTTCCCATTTAGATCAGTAATCCACTGGGAATTGATTTTTGCTGGTGATGTGAATTGTGGAGATTAAGATTTGTTTGATAGCTCTGGTTTCTTTCTCAAACATACCCATAGAGATTTTCTTTCACTTTACTTTGCTGGGTTAATGTTTCAGTTTTTAGAACAACTTAGTATATTAAGATAATAATATGTTTTAAATTAATGGTAAGGATTTGTACTAGGACTGGATTTGATTTCTTTTAAGGTTGAAAATGTAAAATTTTAAAACTATAAAGAGAATAAAACTTGTTATAATCTTACTACTCTAGGGTAACTGCTCTTAACATTCCATTGCTAGCATTTTAATGTTTCATTTTGTTTTGTTTTCTATGTAGGTAGTTGTGTGTTTGCATAAAATTTGCTCTATTTATATTTGTGTTTGTATAAAATTGTGAAAAGGTATTTATCTGCATGCCTATTTATATTTATTACTTTAACTTACACCATGAGCATTTCATCTTGGTCATTAAAAGTCAGATTTCTAATATTTGTATAATGCCATATAGCTGCATTATAACTTATCTGACTGTATCTTTATTATTGGGTATTAGACATTTGCACCCTTTTCTTACTGTTGTAAATAATATTGTCGTGTTATATGTGTGCTTTTTTGTCAAGTGAAAGCATTTCTTCAGTATAAGTCTCTTAAGACTTTTATTGTATATTGGCCAGATTGTAGTCTACAAAAGATGACCAATTTAGTTTCCCTCTAGTAGTATATGAGAGTCCCAACTTAGTATCATTATAAATAATCTAAAGAAGGAAATATGAAGTATAATTTCTAGATTTGTATATTATATTTAGGAAGAACAGCGACAACTGGACTTTGTCCTGGGTGGAAGGTAGAAAAGAAAACTAAAAAATAGCATTGGCTGGGCATGGTGGCTCACGCCTGTAATCCCAACACTTTGGGAGGCCAAGGCGGGTGGATCTCTTGAGGCCAGGAATTTGAGACCAGCTTGGTCAACATGGCGAACCCTGTCTCTACTGAAAATACAAAATTAGTTGGGCGTGGTGGTACATGTCTGTAGTCTCAGCTGCTTGAAAGGCTGAGGCATGAGAATTGTTTGAACCTGGGAGGTGGAGGTTGCAGTGAGGTGAGATTGCACCACTGCACTCCAGTCTGGGTGATAGAGTGAGACTCTGTCTTTAAAAAAAAAAAAAAAAAAAGAATCTTTAGACAGGATACTGGGATAATATATTGAAAGGCAGGGAATTTAGAAGGAGGATCTAACGTGAAAGGAAAGATTATTTTTTAGGCATATTGAGTTTTAGATATCAAGATGTCTAAGTAGAGATATTTTATAGAAATTGCTAATCCTTTGTGTATCCAAGCAGTTACACACCTATTAATTGTATGATAATTAATAACTATATATTCATCTAGTGCTTTAAGGTTTTCAAGGTGCTTTTCATGTAATCTCATTTGATTTTCTGATGTAAGATGGATTTTATTACTACTACCAATTAACAGATGAGTTTATTATGATACTAAGAGGCATCAAGAACTATTTCATACTGCTCTGTACTGTAGTTAGTACTTTACAGAGTTATCGTATTTAACTATGAGATTTTCCCCTCTAGGTTACAGGTGAGCAAAGTTCGGCATGATTCAGTTTTAGTTGTTCAGTGTCACACACTATTAGTGTTACTATTTGAAACTGGATTTTATTTCTTTGAATTCCCAAGCCTGTGCTTTTCTTGTTTTGCCATATTACCACTGGAAGCCAGGTTCACCTAGCTAGTAATTGGAAGAGACAGTTTTGAAACCCAGGTCTTCTGTTTCATCTAAATATTCTTGGCATTTTGTCTTTTTTTTTTTTTTTTTTGAGACAGAGTTTCACTCTGTCGCCCAGGCTGGAGTGCCGTGGCACGATCCCAGCTCACTGCAACCTCTGCCACCCAGGTTCAAGTGATTCTCCTGCCTCAGCCTCCCAAGCCACTAGGATTATAGGTGTCTGCCACTGCGCTCAGCTAATTTTCGTAGTTTTAGTAGAGGTGGGGTTTCACCATCTTGGCCAGCTGGTCTTGAATTCCTCAGCTAGTGATCTACCCACCTCGGCCTCCCAGAGTGCTGGGATTACAGGCATGAGCCTCCGTGCCTGGCCTTTTTTTTTTTTTTTTTTAACATTTTGTTTTCCTTTAGTAATAATCACTACATGTTCTAAAACCACTAGAAGTTTTTTCTTATTTTGGAAGCAACCAAACTATAGTTCATATATGGAAAATACAGTATGTTTGTATAAAAGCATTTTAAATAAGTTTGAATAATTTAGATTTATTGAAAAGCAGTCCTGGACTGAAAGGTATTTGATCTTAAGTCCTAGTTTTACAACTTAATAACTTGGGTAAGACACCTCCCTGAAATTTTGGTAACATGAGGATAAGAAAGAATTCACAGATCACAATCGTTAGGATCTTAGTCACTGGATTCAGAAGACTTTGGTTTAAATTTTGTCTTTCTGTCTTAATTAATGTGCTTTAAGGCAAGTAACTCAGCCTTCCTGGGCCTTAGTTTTCTATTTTTTTTAATGAAAATTCTTAACATAGTGTTACTGTAGGATTCAGTGCAATAGACTATATAGGCTGGAGACCATGTCTTCCCCGTGTATTGTATTTATGTCTTCAGCACTTAGGACAGTGCATGGTACATAGTAAATGTCTGATAAATCTTAGTTTATGCTGAGGAGGCAGAATCACAAACTCACAAAAATGCCATGTAAATGCTGAGTATTTTTGTAGTTAGAAAAATCAGAGTCTAGTTTAACTTTTCATTTTGAAATAATTTTATACTTAAAGTTGCAGAATTAGTAGAGTTTGCATAAACCTTTCACCCAGCTTCCCCTAATGTTAAAACTTATGCAACCGTATGGTACAGTTTTCAAGACCAGGAATTTACCATTGGTGAAATACTATTAAACTACAGACCTTGGTTGAATTTTATGTTTCCCTCCAAATGCCCTTTTTCTGTTTGAGGATTCAATTCAGGACCCACATTTCATTGAGTTATCCTATTTTCTTAGCCACCTCCAATGTGTTTCAGTTGAATGCAGACTTTTCTTCGTCTTTTGTGACCTTTATACTTTGATAAATGTCGGTCAGTTGTCTTGTAGGCTGTTTCTTAATTTGAGCTTCTCTGGTGTTTTCTCATGGTTAGATTGATGCTCTGTACTTTTGACATCCCCACAGAAGTGATGTTGTGTCCCCCTCAGTGCATCATATCAGGGGCACATAATGTGGATAGGTCTTAAAACTGGTGATAGTAACCTTGATCCTTCTTTACTGTGATTATCTGCTGGGTTTCCCCACTGTAAAATTACTATGTTTTTCTTTCTAATTGACAGATACCTTGGAGGAGATACTTTGAGACCGTTTAAATATCCTGTTTCTCAAAATTTTTCCCACTAACTTTAGCATCTATTGGTGGGGACCTTGCCTGTGATGGTTATTACCATGATGTTTACCTAATAGTGATTTTTGTCTTTTCTTCATTCCTTCTATATTGATGTTCCTTGTAGCTGTCCCATTTCCTCCATTTATTTGTTGTTTTTACTATTTCATTTTGTATCTGTGGATATTCATTTTATTCTGTGGTTTATAATCCAGTACTGTTGTTGCTTACCTTCTTGCTCAGATCACTCCATCTTTGGCCATTAGGAGCTCTTTTAGTCTGGGTCTTATGTCCTTTTGACATTCTCTGATCCGTTTTTGAATGCTTTAGCTTCTGACATTATGATCTCTAAAGTAATCTTATATTTTTCCCTGACTCAGCTCTGGGCTCAACCACTTCTCAGAGGACTCTGGTTCTTTTTTATTTGGATAATGGCATTTAGAAACCAAGTTCTGGGTGCTAGGTGTGTTGGGTGTCGTTGCTTTTTAGTGACCTCAACAAACAAGCTAGGAAATACATGTATGTCTACTAAGCCACGCATGCACACAACATCTATAGTAATTTCTTTATATTGGTGGGGCCCAGGCATCTGTATTAAAAGAGGTTGAGTGTAGGAGAGAAAGGGATTGTATAGTTAAGCTATATCTAGATTAGCAGCTGTCAAATATTCTGGTCTTGGGGTCCCTTTATACTCTTAAAAAGTGCTGAGAACTTCTAAGAGCTTTTGCTTATGTTGGTTATATGTATCAGTATTTACCATATTCGAAATTAAAGTTGAGAAATTTAGAGTTTTACGTATTAATTTGTCACAATAAAACTCACTACGTTAGCATGTAACATTTGTAAATAAAAAATAACTGTTTTCCAAAACAAAAAATTTAGTGAGAAGAGGGAAATTGTTTTACATTTTTTGATATCTCTTTATTATCTGACTTAATATAACTGGATATAACGCATATCTGTGGTGACATATATTCAGTCTGTGGTGATATCACATTTTAATTAGCCTCTGTAAAATGCCACTGTATACTTTTGTGAGAAAGAGAGTTTTAAAAATCTGATACTATTGTGAAAGTAGTTTTGATGTCATGAATGACCTGAAAGGGTATAAGGGACCTTCAGGAGTCCCCCACTACGCTGACTGTTTTTTGCAAGTTCTAAAACATCTCTTGATTACCCTGACCTTTTTCTTATTTTCAGTCTTTCCTTTTTTATTCTCCCAACTTTAAACATAAAGAGTTAAGAACCACTGATGTAAATTTACTGAAACTGTTACAAAATATAGGCACATATTACTGGAAGGATGGATCCAGAAGAACTGCTATGAAGAAAAGGAGAGAACTTAAATTAGGTGATTTTATGGAACTTGGAAGACTAGAATTTCCAAGTAGGATAGGGATGGTCAGCACTGATTCAGGTAAGGTAACTTGATTTGATCAGTTCATCTAGTTCATCTTTAATTATATAAACTGTAAGATGGTGATCTAGTAACCAGAATTTACTTTTATAGTGAGAAATGTAATAGGTATATAGACCAGAATGTTTATTTCCAACTGTGGCTCTCTGAACCTTTTCAAAATCAAAGGATAGCTATGGACTTTTGCCTGACAAATGTAGCTCCTTTCAAAATTTTGCATGCAGTCATGGATCAGGCAAACGGGACAGATACAGTTCATGATTCACACAGGCCTGTCCATCAGTGTACTGCTTCACCTCCCTGTCCTGTTCTGTGGCTTTGTGAGCTTGGAATTTGAAGTCTTCCTGTTGTCTGGTTACATCAAACTGTTCTTGCAGTTCTGTCCTGGAAATATACATGCAAGTTAAACTTAATCTTAAATTTCTCCTTTTCTGGACTCCATGAATACCCCCATATTGCTGACATTCTTTAGACAGTACATTTACAGTACCGTTAATTGTGTCATACCTTTCCTTTTATATTTAAACCTGTTATACTTTTAGTCACCTTGATTCAACTTGGGTGTTGCCTAGGCAGTATTTTGAACAGGTTCCTTCTAGTGATAGTTAAACACATCTTTTTTTATACGGCTGTGTGTACTACTTTTNAGTTTGAATAATTTAGATTTATTGAAAAGCAGTCCTGGACTGAAAGGTATTTGATCTTAAGTCCTAGTTTTACAACTTAATAACTTGGGTAAGACACCTCCCTGAAATTTTGGTAACATGAGGATAAGAAAGAATTCACAGATCACAATCGTTAGGATCTTAGTCACTGGATTCAGAAGACTTTGGTTTAAATTTTGTCTTTCTGTCTTAATTAATGTGCTTTAAGGCAAGTAACTCAGCCTTCCTGGGCCTTAGTTTTCTATTTTTTTTAATGAAAATTCTTAACATAGTGTTACTGTAGGATTCAGTGCAATAGACTATATAGGCTGGAGACCATGTCTTCCCCGTGTATTGTATTTATGTCTTCAGCACTTAGGACAGTGCATGGTACATAGTAAATGTCTGATAAATCTTAGTTTATGCTGAGGAGGCAGAATCACAAACTCACAAAATGCCATGTAAATGCTGAGTATTTTGTAGTTAGAAAATCAGAGTCTAGTTTAACTTTTCATTTTGAAATAATTTTATACTTAAAGTTGCAGAATTAGTAGAGTTTGCATAAACCTTTCACCCAGCTTCCCCTAATGTTAAAACTTATGCAACCGTATGGTACAGTTTTCAAGACCAGGAATTTACCATTGGTGAAATACTATTAAACTACAGACCTTGGTTGAATTTTATGTTTCCCTCCAAATGCCCTTTTCTGTTTGAGGATTCAATTCAGGACCCACATTTCATTGAGTTATCCTATTTTCTTAGCCACCTCCAATGTGTTTCAGTTGAATGCAGACTTTTCTTCGTCTTTTGTGACCTTTATACTTTGATAAATGTCGGTCAGTTGTCTTGTAGGCTGTTTCTTAATTTGAGCTTCTCTGGTGTTTTCTCATGGTTAGATTGATGCTCTGTACTTTTGACATCCCCACAGAAGTGATGTTGTGTCCCCTCAGTGCATCATATCAGGGGCACATAATGTGGATAGGTCTTAAAACTGGTGATAGTAACCTTGATCCTTCTTTACTGTGATTATCTGCTGGGTTTCCCCACTGTAAAATTACTATGTTTTCTTTCTAATTGACAGATACCTTGGAGGAGATACTTTGAGACCGTTTAAATATCCTGTTTCTCAAAATTTTCCCACTAACTTTAGCATCTATTGGTGGGGACCTTGCCTGTGATGGTTATTACCATGATGTTTACCTAATAGTGATTTTGTCTTTTCTTCATTCCTTCTATATTGATGTTCCTTGTAGCTGTCCCATTTCCTCCATTTATTTGTTGTTTTACTATTTCATTTTGTATCTGTGGATATTCATTTTATTCTGTGGTTTATAATCCAGTACTGTTGTTGCTTACCTTCTTGCTCAGATCACTCCATCTTTGGCCATTAGGAGCTCTTTTAGTCTGGGTCTTATGTCCTTTTGACATTCTCTGATCCGTTTTGAATGCTTTAGCTTCTGACATTATGATCTCTAAAGTAATCTTATATTTTCCCTGACTCAGCTCTGGGCTCAACCACTTCTCAGAGGACTCTGGTTCTTTTTTATTTGGATAATGGCATTTAGAAACCAAGTTCTGGGTGCTAGGTGTGTTGGGTGTCGTTGCTTTTAGTGACCTCAACAAACAAGCTAGGAAATACATGTATGTCTACTAAGCCACGCATGCACACAACATCTATAGTAATTTCTTTATATTGGTGGGGCCCAGGCATCTGTATTAAAAGAGGTTGAGTGTAGGAGAGAAAGGGATTGTATAGTTAAGCTATATCTAGATTAGCAGCTGTCAAATATTCTGGTCTTGGGGTCCCTTTATACTCTTAAAAGTGCTGAGAACTTCTAAGAGCTTTTGCTTATGTTGGTTATATGTATCAGTATTTACCATATTCGAAATTAAAGTTGAGAAATTTAGAGTTTTACGTATTAATTTGTCACAATAAAACTCACTACGTTAGCATGTAACATTTGTAAATAAAAAATAACTGTTTTCCAAAACAAAAAATTTAGTGAGAAGAGGGAAATTGTTTTACATTTTTTGATATCTCTTTATTATCTGACTTAATATAACTGGATATAACGCATATCTGTGGTGACATATATTCAGTCTGTGGTGATATCACATTTTAATTAGCCTCTGTAAAATGCCACTGTATACTTTTGTGAGAAAGAGAGTTTTAAAATCTGATACTATTGTGAAAGTAGTTTTGATGTCATGAATGACCTGAAAGGGTATAAGGGACCTTCAGGAGTCCCCACTACGCTGACTGTTTTTTGCAAGTTCTAAAACATCTCTTGATTACCCTGACCTTTTCTTATTTTCAGTCTTTCCTTTTTTATTCTCCCAACTTTAAACATAAAGAGTTAAGAACCACTGATGTAAATTTACTGAAACTGTTACAAAATATAGGCACATATTACTGGAAGGATGGATCCAGAAGAACTGCTATGAAGAAAAGGAGAGAACTTAAATTAGGTGATTTTATGGAACTTGGAAGACTAGAATTTCCAAGTAGGATAGGGATGGTCAGCACTGATTCAGGTAAGGTAACTTGATTTGATCAGTTCATCTAGTTCATCTTTAATTATATAAACTGTAAGATGGTGATCTAGTAACCAGAATTTACTTTTATAGTGAGAAATGTAATAGGTATATAGACCAGAATGTTTATTTCCAACTGTGGCTCTCTGAACCTTTTCAAAATCAAAGGATAGCTATGGACTTTTGCCTGACAAATGTAGCTCCTTTCAAAATTTTGCATGCAGTCATGGATCAGGCAAACGGGACAGATACAGTTCATGATTCACACAGGCCTGTCCATCAGTGTACTGCTTCACCTCCCTGTCCTGTTCTGTGGCTTTGTGAGCTTGGAATTTGAAGTCTTCCTGTTGTCTGGTTACATCAAACTGTTCTTGCAGTTCTGTCCTGGAAATATACATGCAAGTTAAACTTAATCTTAAATTTCTCCTTTTCTGGACTCCATGAATACCCCATATTGCTGACATTCTTTAGACAGTACATTTACAGTACCGTTAATTGTGTCATACCTTTCCTTTTATATTTAAACCTGTTATACTTTTAGTCACCTTGATTCAACTTGGGTGTTGCCTAGGCAGTATTTTGAACAGGTTCCTTCTAGTGATAGTTAAACACATCTTTTTTTATACGGCTGTGTGTACTACTTTTACTCTCAGAACAACCATTTCTCTAAATTTGAGCACAATTCTTTCTCTATGCTGACTACAGATTATTCTTTCAAAATGTTTGGCCAAAAGAAGGAAGATAGTAGCTGGAAAAATTTTGGTCCACAAGAACTTATAGGGGAAATTTCAGTGTGCTTTTAAGAAGAGAAGAAGTAGCCAGTAGTGTCAGGGAAACTATAAAATAGATAGTGAAACAGCAGAGCCGTGGAAATGGGTGGGAATGGAATCAGTAGTAGAGTATAGGAGAAAACAGAAAGACCACCTTCATTTTATTCCAGTGGGTTGGAAGATGAGTGAGAATACCAAAATTTGAAATTGAAAATTGATAGGAACATGTGACTCCAGAAATGGAGAGGAGTGATGGTAAGGTCATATCCTTCTGCCAAGTACCTTAGGTCTTTTCTGTAAAGTAGATCATAGAGAATTTTGAAAGTTGAGCTGGGGAGCTGATAATGGATACTATAGGCAACAGTCTGTTGCCAATTCCTCACTGAGGAAATGATAAGGAAATAGTTTTATATTAATTTATTTGTAGAAGAATACATTGGGAGATGATAATGCTCTAAGTCAGTGAGGTTGTATGGTTAATTGGAGGGAAGTGGATGTCACTGGGTATGGGTGCAGGATGTTGGGAATGAAGAGAAGGAAGAGTCTAAAATGATTCCAAGGAGTCAGTCATCTTGTTTGGAAGGTGGGGAGAGAGGGTAGACCAAAATTTGCAACTGTAGTGAAATACTTATTCATAATATTATGACTGGCAACATTATTTTAGTTACATTTATATTTGTTACATCACTTAT
Organism: Rhinopithecus bieti; assembly: GCF_001698545.2. Classification (NCBI taxonomy): domain Eukaryota; kingdom Metazoa; phylum Chordata; class Mammalia; order Primates; family Cercopithecidae; genus Rhinopithecus; species Rhinopithecus bieti. The sequence goes on from NW_016816842.1 coordinate 421,218, forward strand.
TGAGACTAGGTGAAGTTGAGAAGAGTAGCAAATTTGCAAGAAAAAATTAAAACGGGATATATGTGATAAACTTGCAGCTGTCATCATCTGTTGTTTTGTCCCTAAAGTCTGATGCAGTTATTTCACATTGTCTTTATTTCTCCCTTTGAATTTCTACCCTTATTCTCTGTTCCGTTCAGTTTGAGTATGACATGTGCTGTCTGTATTAGGTGTTTGTTTTGTTTTGTTTTGTTTTGTTTTGTTTTTTTGGTAATGCATCAGAACTCTGCATCTACATTTTAAGACCTTTGAAAAGGAAATCTCATATTTAGAATGTAGTATCTAGAATGTATGTAGAATGGCACTTTGCACATATTACAATCTCAGTAAATGTTTTTGTTATAGTATTTTAGCCTGACAGAGCAGGCACTTAGTAGCCATTGAATGAGAAAATGAATGACAGCTGTTATAAGAAATACCAATAAAGAGTATCTTACTTTAAAATATCAAGACAGTATACATGTACACTAAGTAGTTAAATATAAAAGTAAGACTTTATTTTGGGGTGAGAAATAAGTCTTGATAAAGCAAGTCATTCTGGAGTTGAGTTAATGATTAGAATCAAAGGAAGGATATTTTCAGTATAGGGAGGACTCTTTATGTTTAAAGTCAGGAGAATAAAGAGGGAAAGATTGAAAATGAGAAATAGGGTAATTAAGAGATGTTTTAGAACTTGCAAGAAAGAACCAGCATAGGGAGTGGTAAGAGGAGAGGAAGCATGACAGTATAGGTCTCTACTTCTGTCTTAACTTGGGGAAGAGGTTAGATGAGTATAGAAGGGAGATGTGAAAAGGAAATCATGTCTGGTAGCTTCTGTAGTTTCAAAGTGGGAAGCCCAGAGGGAGATTGGCTCAGTGGATGAGCAGGGGCCTTAGAGTTTTAGGAGAAATGTCTGAGTTTAGGCAAATCTGAAGAAGGGCAGGTAGGGTGGTGGTGGATGGTAGTGGTGGTGGCATTTCTGGACTGGTAATAAGAACAGCATTGAAATTCAGGCCTGCAAATAGGTATGAGGGTACTAATGGGACTAGGTGAAAATCATAGTATTCGTATAATCACTTTCCATATATGTGGAAATAACAGGTTCAGATATATGTATTAATCTTTTTTACTGTTTGCATATAAAGACTCTTCTTTGGTTTGTGAATGGCAGTTAACAGCAGAACTTATTTATGAATTTATCTTACACTCTTGACACTTGTTAAAGAGTTCCTCTGTTTTATTGCCGCGTGCTACATTTCCATAGTTTATTTGGAATTTACATGCTGACAGAAATGTTTGCACTACTTTTTGGTAGTCTGTCAAAATAGGGCAGAAAAATTCCACAGCTGCTTACATAGTCTGTTATCTTTTCTTGTCTCATACCCATTCCCAGTAATTGTTTTTCAGTAAATATCACTTCAGAGGTGACAAGAGGTCTGTATTCCCAAGTCTTGTAGGTGGTGATTTTACCATCCTATTTCGTATTCAAAATAATTGATACCAATGAAGCCAGAAGAGTGGTCACTGCACCCTTCTGTAACTTGGTAGAATTACTAGCTAAATAAATTATCATTTGCATAATGTTTTTGTGCCAAGGTTCTTGATTTGTGATTCTCCCATGGCCTGCATTTCAGGAATTCATGAGAACTTCCACTTTTTATTTTGTCAGTCTGAGATTCCTGGCTTAGGTTGCATTTTTCTTGTGAACCTCTTCTACACAGCTGTGTTCCACCTTTACACTGTGAATCTGTAAGATGTTGATCATCTTTTGCATCATGCTTTTTAGTATGGTTATTGAAAATGTAGCCATTAGCATATTGTTCTTACTGAATTATTCTCAAGGATCTTTAGTGTATTTTATAGCCTGAGTTGAAAGTTTCTTAGTTTTAAGGTTCTTGTTTAACTTCAAGGATAGATTGAAAATGTGGCAGTGAGGAGGGGATGACTGAACACCATCAAATCTGATGAGAAGTGACGACAGTACCGTTAGTGATCTTAGAACCTTGGTTTTTCTTTTCTTTCTTTAAGGACAAGTAACTGAGAATTGAGATCTGAAAACTGAAGAACACTGTTGAAATCTTAATGTTTCTTCTAGTATTTCTCTATTATGTAGTTAGTATCACATCTTGTACAGTATAGCGGCCTAAAATTATACTTGCTTCTGTAAAAACATATTTGATGATGGTTTGTTACAGAGCCCAGGAAAGTACTGGCTAAGATCTTGAGTCATATGACAAAAATGTTGAGCATGATGATGATTAGATTTTCATTGTTAATTTGTCCTTCTTTTGATAAATTATCTTTTAGAATTTTGTGTGATTTACTTGATATTTTATAAATACAGAGCCCATTCAGTATTGTGTTTTGGTTTTTGGAATTTAACCTTTTTTTTTGTGCTTTTAAGTATCAGTTTCCTTAAATGTGGGAATGAAATTGATGTTACGATTTCCTGACTTCTGCTTGGTCTTATGATCATCTTTTCCCAGGACGTCTTTAACCTTTTTTCTCAGGTAGATTTTAAAAAAAAATGGTTTATCCCTCAATTTATGTACTCTCAATTCTTATTACTCACTGCCTGTTGATGAATTCTATAGCACAGTATATAGTTAGCACACACACACACAGATCATCATTCTGGGAGCACCTACCTATATGTGGGTTTAGCAAAGGATTAAACATAAAATGGCCTTTTGTCACAATGAACTTTTTATGTCTAAAATTGGCTTTTCTTTTTTTAAACAGATAAGTGTAAAGCAGGAAATTACTTTTACTGATGTATCTGAGCAACTGATGAGAGACAAAAAACAAATCAGAGAGCCAGTAGACTTACAGAAAAAGAAGAAGCGGAAACAACGTTCTCCTGCAAAAGTAAGACAATATATTAAGGTGGTAATCACAACCCCTTAATTCCAACTGTTGGTTAATTCTATAGGCAAGAACCTGGCTGGACCCTAAGGCAGATGTAAAATTCTTGTGTGGTTTAGTAGGAAGGGGTGCATGACTGCATGGAGGTGGTGGGCCTTGCTTTCAATTTTTCTGCTTCTCTTTCACCAGGTTCCTGACTTGTCTAAAAATGAACTCTTCTTTTTCCATTTCTCTAACAGATGGCATGCATTGCCCTTTCTTCTCATTTGTGTTAGTTTTCCTTATCTTTATATGAAGGTTTCAGGAAAATGTAATACCAGTTATTCATCAGGAAAAGGTATAGGATCCCTGTTAATAGGATGTAAACTTCATGAGGGCAGGGACTTCATTTTGTTCACAGCTGTATCCTAAGAGCCTGGAATAGGAGACATAATAGATCCTCAATAAATATTTTATGGGTTAATGAATGGATTAGTAAATCAGCAAGTAACCCAGGCTGGAGTGCAGTGGCATGATCATGGCTCACTGCAGCCTTAGACTCCCAGTCCCAAGGGATCCTCCTGCCTCAGCTTCCTAAGTAGCTGGGACCACAGGCATGTGCCACCATGCCTGGCTAATTTTTGAATTTCTTACAGAAATGGGGTCTTCCTTTGTTGGCCAGGGTAGTCTCCAACTCCTGGTCTCAAGCAGTCCTCCCACCTCAACCTCCCAAAGTACTGGGATTACAGGCATGAGCCACCACTCCTGGCCTGCTTTTTTCTCTTTAGTATAGTGATAGCTGAATGTATGCAGCATTTTTGGTATTCCTAGAAATTCTCTGAACTCTCCGCAGTATATTTGCATTTTTATAGTTAAGTCTTATTTTTTTCTTCCCTCATGTGGTGAGAAAGTCCTTTTAAAAAAGATCATACTGTAATAGATTTTTTTGATGGCTTTTTAAAAATTTGTGTTTTGAAATCATAATCATCATTATTATTTATGGTTTTTATACTTTTGGACTTATTGGAGTGTTGGAGCCAGCTCTAGCTGGCTTGCAAGTTTTCATTTGCAAACTAGTTGCCAAAACGATTGGTAGCTTATAATTAGCTATGGTGGGAATATTTACACCCCAGAAATCAGCAAATGCTTCTCTACCCCCTGATTCCTTAGCTCGTGGTTAAATATTTGCCAGCATACCACTATTTGGGGGATATATAAGTATGTCTGCGATAGCAAATTTTGAAAAACATAGAGACTAAAATAACCCATAGTTACATTTCCTTGAGATAACTACTTGGATTTTCTGCCATATTCCCTTTCTATCTTTTTTCAAATGTGTGCGGATAGATATGTAGGTATAATATAGATTTAATTAGCTGATTTTTAACACTTAAAGTGTATGTAAGCAATTTTGTGCTTTAAATTTTAATGTTTTTTGTAATCCTTTTATTAGCTACATAATCTATTTTTTGATAGATCATGTTATATTTAATTATTGCTTTATTGGACATTATTATGTTGTTTGAAAGCTGTAGTCCTTTTGTTTCTGTTTTAGATCATGCTGCACTTAAAATGTTTGAGTATGTATCTTTGTGCACTATTGATCAAAGGGTGTGAAATTTTAGAAAGATTTCTTGATAATGTTACTCTTTTCAGAAATGTTATACTAGTTACATTTCTACCTGCAGTGAACCTGAGGTGTATCTGCATTCTCACTGGTCTTGAGTGACTTTGCTTAAGATGGGAGCCTCATTATAGTTTAAATTTGAATTTCTTTAGTTTCTGGTCACACTAAACTTCTAAAATTTTTGTTGGCATTTTATATTTCATGTTTTGTGAAATTCTCCCTTCTTTTCTTCCCTCTCCCTCTACTTCTCTTCTTGGGGTTTTAATGTTTTTCTCAGTAATTTATATCATTTTTGGGGGTTCTTTACATTAATGAACAAATCAAGTTCTTCAAATATAGAATAGTACCAGGTTTTGTGTACAAAATTATTTCTAAAATCGTTTGTGATAGTGATTGATTGTTACTTTGGATTCATTGCTGATCTATGGGGTATCTATTTCAAGTGTGCTCTCTTCTTGAAATTCTGACTAAAACCCAGATTATTATCTTCTTATTGGGTGTTGGACTCTGTTTTTGGTGATATGTTCTAGGTATTTGTAAATATAGATAGGTATTTACAGACTTTAAGCTATTTTGCTTGTCTAATTTGAGATAAAACATTTATAATGTATCATTTTAGAATATTTCTAAAGGTATTATTTAAGTATTTATATACCTATAGTGGCCAGATGACAGAGTTGTCCTGTTCTAAGTATAGTATATATAAGAGAATGTTTTAAGGAAGCCCTTTAGAGAAATTCTTAGAAAGATGAAGTGACTAGAAACAATATACAGAAGACAGAGGTGTAAGAATAACAAACAGGCCAGGTACAGTGGCTCACACTTGTAATCCTAGCACTTTGGGAGTCTGAGACGGAAGAATTGCTTGACCCCAGGAGTTCAAGACCATCCTGGGCAACATTGTGGAACCCTGTGTTTGTTTGTTTTAATAAAGAACAAACAATTATTTTTCAATTATCCTGGCATGTTACATGTAATGGGACAGGGAATGGTTGTGAACTGTTTTTAACCACTCATCTGCCATCTCCAGATGAATGGGTTTTTTGTGTCTGGAGTCTTAGAACTTTAAGGTATAATCAGTGAGTAATTTTACATTTTCTCAAGAGTGTGTATAAAAATTTATGCTTCAGAACTTTTGTTAAAGTAATTTGTTCTGCTCTTTGGTATGAAGAGAAAGAGAAACTCACCCATGTTTATAAATCAATAAGTGTTACTTGTTACAAATTCCTTAAAAACAGTTTTAAGTTCCTCAAAGAATTATGATTTATTATGCCTAGAGGACTCCACTATCCCCCAGCACCTTTTCCAAATCTTAAAATCTTGCCATTGTGAATATTTTGAGTTTGTGTCACCATTGTGTACTATTAGATTGGGGACCTGCACAAGAAATATAACTAATGTGATACAGTTTTAGTAAAAATATCAGAGCTTATAAACATCCATGTAACTATGGCTCCCTTTATGGTAAGTTTTGTGAAGTACTGTGTTGTTATGTCATCTTTTAGCTGCCATGGATTTTAAGCAATAATTGCCTTCTGAACCTTTCTCATATGGCAAAGCTGAGTCTTTTTTTTTTTTTTTGGAAAACTTAAATGCAATGGGAAAGCCTGGTCATCTTAAGGTAGGTTTTAATACTTGAAAGCTGCCTAAATACACTTGGCAGGATGCCTGATGAAGAGGGTAACTGAGCTAGGAAACATCATCTAGGTCAAGCTATTTGCATCTGTTGTGGAATTAGCTGTTTTATGAAAGTAAGTTTTCTACATAATAGAAGCTTACACCTTTTAAATATCAAATTTCATTTTATTTTCACCATTTTTTGGGAAATCTTTAATGTGTTGTTTTCCTTTTAAATATAGTGTATTTGAACGTAATTCAGTGTTTAATGTCTTGAAGCTGACATAAATATTTTTAAAAATCGTGTATTGCAGTTGAAGCCCTCTAGGAGAACAGAGATTTTAGGGCTCTCCCCCACCCACCTGGCCCTGAAAATCCTCACTGTTAGACTTTAAGTGTTATACTGCTTATTCTCACTTCACTTCTCATTCCTTGGTGACATGCTATTCATTTTTACATTGCTGTATATCTGGGTGGCCACTTAACATCACTTTCCTTTGCCCCTTTGAGTCTGTTTTTGGTGGTTGTTATACTCTTAAGCTTGAGAACCTCAAATCTTGACACTAGAAGGTTCTGAATAAATGAAGTATTACTACTGGACTTTGGTATTCACTTGTTACGTGAATTAGAAGGTAACATTTTCCATCTCAGAAGGGTTTTAGGAGGATTGTTGGGTTAACATTAATGAATTCTAAGAATTTTTTTCAGTAAAATGTAACAATATTATCTGAATCCCATGTCGTATATATTATATATAGGTCTTTTCAAGCTCCTTAGTAACAGAGAGAGGGTATTTTTAATTACATCTTTTTATTCTGAAATATATCTCTTCTTTTCATTTATTCAACAAATAATTTGAGTGCCTGTTATGTGCCAGGATCTCTCATCAGAAGAAAGGAACTGGATTGTTTGTTGTAACACTTTAGGTGATCTGAATAAAAATTGATTATTCAAAGTTATGCTGAAGTGAGGAAGAGTACTTTTCACACATCAAATAGATTATAAACTGTATAGAGAATCCTTTCCCAACAATTTATTATATATTGTTGGTTCCCAGAAAAGATTTTGGATTTTGGTATAAAAAAGATTTAAGATTGAATTATGTAAAATAAGGAAAATTTAATGAAAAGAAACAGAAGTAGATGTACCAGACATTTGTCATGCTTTCTTCTACATGTTACCTTGATTTAGGAAGAAGTAGCTTTAAAGATGAACTGATTATAAGACTTGAGGATGAAAACAGGAAGTATGGAATAGTAAGAAAATGAAAGAAGAAAGAGATTGGCAAAATAATAGAGTTTTATGTATCTAATTTTCCCAGAAGTGTGTTTGGGCAAAATTGTTGTTCCATAGAACGGAACCCTTAACTTGAAAAAAAAAATCTGATGTAAATCTTCCTTTAACCAAATATGCACTACTTCTTGGCCTAATATTCAGGAAAACAGGATTTCTAAAAACCCACGGGTGAGTTGCTTGAACATTAGTTGTGTACGCAGGTTATAGTACAGTGAATGCCATTTAAAAATGGCGAAGTTGGGCTGGGGCGCGTGGCTCAAGCCTGGAAGTCCCAGCACTTTTGGAGCGGAGACGGCGGACACGAGTCAGGAGAGCGAGACCATCCGGCTACACGGTGAACCCCGTCTCTACGAAAAAAAATACAAAAAAACTAGCCGGGTGAGGTGGGGCGCCGTAGTCCAGCCTTGAGGCGAGGCAGGAGAAATGCCTAAACCCGGGAGCGGAGCTGCAGTGAGCAGAGCGGCCACGCACTCCAGCCTGGGCGACAGAGCGAGCTCCGTCACAAAAAAAAAAAAAAATTGCAATTTGGTGAGTGAGAAAATCTAGTACTGAGAAACAATAAAAAAACTCGATGAATAAAAGAAAGTGACAATGTTAGAGTGGGTTAATAAGGATGCCCAGGACAGTCAAGTTGCCATGATGGGTATTACTCAGGGTGACTGTTACTTGTATTATCTTTGGACTTGCACTATTTTCCATTTCTCATTGGATTTGGAGAGTAAAGACAATTGTCACAGCTGTCATTCTCCATCCCCAGTTGCAGTAGAACATCTCATAATAGGTGAGAAATATAAACTCTCTTATCTAAGTTGTCTTTTGAGTTTTGGTGGCTTAGAAGCTGATTTTGATTGATTCAGGAATATATGATAAAACTTATAGTGTTTAGTTTAAAATATGCTTTAATAATTTTAGTAGTACACATTTAAATGTGAAAAATCATGTCTACCTTTTAGGAAAACAGAACTTTTTCTCAGTGAGGGGTGTCAGGTTTCATTTAGTCAGTGGCAGTGATCCTTATGGAGTGAAAAATCTATGAATTTGAATAGGCAGACTTCAGGGCTTTGCCTAATGAAAATGGGTATATTATTTAAGATAACGTTCACCGTATGTGTATATTTAGGTAGCTGGCTGGTAATGGATTTGTCTTAAAACAGAAAATATATCACAATGAATATGAGATTAATAAAGCAGATTAACTGAGAAATTCCATTTGATACTCAATTTTTTTCCTATAAAATCTTGTTTTAAATTTACTGAACACATAAGAAATAAAAATCTAGTGTGTTGAGAATTAGGGTATTACTGATTTCTCCACTTGCTAAAGCCTGATTACTTGGTGTATGTAATATACCATATTTCTCCTGAAGTAGCAATGACAAGAGGCAAGATAAAGCATCTGAAAATGCTATAGCAGGCATCTTAGAATTTAACATTTTAAACATAAAATTCTTTAATTGTAATGATGTTCATGTGTTGGGGGAAAAAGAAAAGCAAAAATATTTTATGGAACCAGTTGCAGGTAAGACTGCTAATCTCCAAGGCAAACACACTTAGCTGGTAGATCACATTCTACATTAAAGGTCTTGAAAAGGTGTGAGCAAGAAAAGAAGGCAAGTCAATACCAGGGAAGAAAATTTTGCCTGCATTAATGTGCTAGTTTTGTTCTGCTAAGGGATTTTATTCTTTGCCTACCCGCTTCTCTCACTACTCAGTTATCTGAAAACTAAAAAATTGAAAAATAAGTTTTGCTTTTAGCAACACATTTAAAAAATAATAAAGTGGTAAGCTAGGAGGAGTATTTGATATGAACAGCAGGCAGCCAGGTCCGTTGACAGGAATAGAGTCTCCACTATGCTCCAGATACCATTTTGGACACTGAGATTATAAGGGGGAATAAAAATCTTTTGGATATATTTAAAACAGGCTACAAATTGAAAGGGCCATTGATGCTCATCTGAGTCAAGATGAGTTTACTCTGTGTCCTTTAAACGAAGATGTTTGTTACTCTGGCTTAAAGAAAGAAAGGAAAATATAAAATGTCCAAGAATTTGGTCTTTCTGTCTTTGAACTTAAAAAAAGCTATATTTTCCTGTGTGTTTATCCACAAGGCAGTGGTAGCTGTTTCATCCACAAAATTCACCTTGAATTAAGGCTTGAATCTACAATGAAAGGCAGCAGTACCAGAAAACAATGACCTAGAATTCCTCAACTCTTCATAAAAGGACTTTGTACAGTCAAGGATTACATCCGTTTCACATTAAGCAACTTGGGCCAGATTTGTTCCTTACAAAGCCTTTCCTTGCAGTTGCTATGCCACAGAAAGCTATTGAAGTGCCATGTTTTTTGGCAGTTGGATTTTCTTATTTGTTATCAACATACATGAAAAAATACCTGCTACTGTCTTGTTTTTAGTTCCATTTTATATAAGTATTTAACATCTTTGTGTTTGTTTTATGTCAAAAATATTTTGAGTCATATTTTAAAAGATTTTGTGTGTTTTCCTTTTGCACAGTCTTAACTTGCTTATTATTATGTGACTTGGAGGGGTTGAAAAAATTTAAAACTGACTGGCCCAGAGATGAAGCGTTCCACTCTCTTTGACTCTCCTCAGGAAGCTGTGACACCCACTTCCATTCTCCTGCCAAATGTTTCCCTTCCATGACTTTGGTGCATAGACTTTGAAGCATTGTTGACCACATTGGCTGTTTGCCCAGAATCCAAATGCCCTGTGTAATTTGCATAATAATTACTGCTGATTTGCATATAGTATAAGCTAAACTGTCTTCTTGAATTTAAAGTAAAAATGTTTTAAAGATTAAAGCCGTTTTCCTTTACCTACTACCCCTTTCTAGGTTTGAGAAGGCGTCACAGTTGTGTGTTTGCAGGCCCTCATCAGTTTCCACAGTTCTTTGTTTCCCAGTTTTCTCTACCTATGTTGGACAGTTCCTTAGCTCCCATTCTGTATGCCCGCACCTAGAGCATTGTTTCCCTCTCACTGGCCATACTCCTGATCAGATCTTCTGGTTTTCTTTGCTGCTTCAACATCATATTCTTTTTTTTTTTTTTTTTGCTTTCCTCAATAATGAAAAAGGAATAATTTTCACTCTTCCACATGTCTGATGAAAGGCAATTTTTTTTTTTTTTTTTTGAGACCGGTTTTGTTCTATTGCCCAGGCTGGAGTGCAGTGGGATGATGATGGCTCACTGCAGCCTTGACCTCCTGGCCCAAATGATCTTCCCATCCTCAGCTTCCCAAGTAGCTAGGAGTACAGGGATGTGCCACCACACCTGGCTAATTTTTGTGGAGACGGGGTTTTGTCATTTTGCCCAGGCTGGTCTTGAACTCCTGGGCTGAAGTGAGCCACCTACCTCAGCCACCCAGAGTGCTGGGATTACAGGCTTGAGCCACCATGCCTGGCCAAAAGGCAGCTTAATGTTGCACATTGAACAAGTTGTTGATAAATTGGAATACATGCAACCTAAGGTGAGTTTTTCTCTGGTGCCATCCAGACCAGACTCACGATACTGTTAATCTCAATAAGCACAGAAATATAAGGTTGCTTTCATTGACTCCTGTCTTCCTTCCTTTTACCCACTTCTATTTAAAAAAAAAATTTTTTTTAAGAAATAATTTTCCTATTCTGTACTTATGTCCCACATGGACCCCATACCCACTTGTAATTTGTTTGACAAATATTCTTAGGAATATGTTTAACAATAATTTAGTAGTTCTAGAATAACCTTTAGGGTCTTCTTAGAAACAGACCCTAAATTCTACATATTATAACTTGAAAACTTAGTGTTCTCCTTTTTTTTTTTTTAAGTGATAGGTAACCACTTACATGGTTCAAAAAAATGTGTTAGGTATACAGTGTAAAACCTCCCTCCCATTTTATCTCTTGTCTGCACAGTTCCCCAGCCATCACAATCAAGGATATATACTTCTATGTATATATATCCTTCTCAAGTAGTTTTTATGCCTATACAAATATATATTCCTGTATGTACCTTTTATGTACAAAAGTTAGCAAAACTATACACTAAACTTTGCAAAACTAGCAAAACACTTCTAAACTTTGCCTTTTTTTAACTTAACAAATCCTGACACCTTTTCATGTAAGTATTAGAAAGCTTTGTCATTTTTACAACCACATAATATTAAATTGTATTCATTTTCCATGATTTATTTAATTAGTCCCATACTGAGTGATATTTAGATCATGTCTAAAGGCTTTTTTCCTGCATATATGAGAATTTGAAATTGAAAATATACCTGTGCTCACCCTAACTGAACACTTAGGAACTCCATCACGCATCAGCATTCCAGAGGAGAAGGCTGTGATGAGATCTTACTTAACCAGCTTCCAAGGTTTTATTAGTGATTTTTGCTCATTCTGAGTCACATTGTACTTTCTTACAGTTAATAACATTATTCTAATAGTCTTTTCAAGATTAGTTAAAAACAAAATATTTCATAATCTCTGGTGACCGTTGTTTGCATTATCTTTTAAAAAATTACTATTTAATTACATTTTAAAACTTATTTCTTTTGTTTTGCCTTTTTTTTTGAACTAGATCCTTACAATAAATGAGGATGGATCACTTGGTTTGAAAACCCCTAAATCTCACGTTTGTGAGCACTGCAATGCTGCCTTTAGAACGAACTATCACTTACAGAGACATGTCTTCATTCATACAGGTATTTCTTGAATTGAAATGGGCTTGTGGCCATTAAAGTTATTATCTTTGTTATTTTCATCTTCGTGTAAACGTCATTCATTCCTAAGACCACAGCTAATCTGGCATTCCAATTCAGAGATTTTGTAGGCCGGAATGTCAGAAGGAAACCAGGAAAAAATGTTGAGTAAGAAAACAATTAGCATGGATGTGTAAAATTAATTAAATAGTCTTAATTGGACACCTGTTTGGCTTAATGTGCTCCATTTAGCTAGAAAAATTAGAGATTAGAGAATGTATTATTAAAAGCCTGTTTGTCAGTGTTCATTTTTTGTGTATGCAAAATATCCAGGCAGAGTTTAAAACATGGATTTGGAAATCAAATATAAATAAATGATAGCTAAGATGATGAAGTTGTAGAGAACAGTATTAAAGATGGCAGACCTTTGGGTAAACAAACTAGACATGTAAGATGAAATGAGGAATAAAAACAGTTATAAGGGAGATTTGATGAATTAGGAAAATAGTATCCCAGAAGCTGGAAGAAGCTAGAATTCCAAGCGGGGTGTGACCAACAGTGCCAGTGCCCTAGGGAGGATAGAGGTTAGAGAACCGAGAAAAAAATCTTTGGAATAAATAGCAAGGAGATCACAAGTAGCATTTCAGAAAGCAGAGTATAAGGGTTAAACCACAAGTGGGCAGTGAAGAATTTGAGACTTAGAGTGGACTATTCTTTTAAGGAGGTGTAGTGAAAGGGAAGGAGAGAAACTACTAAGGTAGAAGTGTTTCAGGACTGAAACAAGGTTTCTCAGCATAGAACAGGCCAGAGAATACTTTCCTTAAAAGGAAAAGCCCCAGCAGAGAGAGAAAGTTTGAAGAGACAAGATCTTTTGAAAAAGGGATGTTTAGAAAGTTCTGAAAGTTCTGAAGAAAATATGTAAAAGGGCATAAATGGATGGTTAACTAGGGAGAAAACAGGATGGGCACACCTTCTTCCAAATAAAAAGAAAGAAAAGATGTTTAAGACACGTGAGAACCTGTAGAGTTCTTTCTTACCCCATGATTTTATTTAATTTTAAATTGTTTTATTTATTTCCTTTTCCCCCCTTGAATAAATAGATCAAATTTAATCTCATTTTTATGTGATTGTGAGAATATGAATTTTTAAATCCTGGGAAAAAAATGGAGAGGAAATAAAATTCTGTTAATAACATCAAAAAATTGTATGGCTATTTTGTAATTTTCCAAAATTTGGGCATCTAAGATTTTTCTTTCCTCAGAAACAGTAACTAAAAACTGTTGTTTTATTCAGTAACTAATTTGTGGATGTGAAATTATTTTAAGGCGAAAAACCATTTCAATGTAGTCAATGTGACATGCGTTTCATACAGAAGTACCTGCTACAGAGACATGAGAAGATTCATACTGGTGAGTGTTAACCACCCTTACTAGGTTCATTAAAATGATTATTTCAGATGGAGGGAAGAATTTTTAATAAGTGGCAGTGACTTGCTGCCATTTCCATTGGTGTAGACTATAAATCACAGGTTATCTTTTTTATCCCTTCAATAAATCAATGTTAACTGTTAAGACTTAACTTTAATGTCCAAGCCTAAGAAATTACTTTGAAATAGAGTTGCATAATAACCTAAAATACATGTTTAAAGTCACAAAAGGAAGGAAGATTTTCTGAAATTGCTATTTCCTTAGGTATTTACTAAGCTTTAAGTTATCATTAATTAGTCTGAGGTAGGAAGCGAATTCCTGACTACTGAAGCAGCAGTACAATTCATTCTCTTTCTTTGCATTTCGTGTATATACCTTACCCTATCAGTAAACATGTAATCTTAAAAAGTTGAGAATTGCCAATTTCTCAGTCGTTATTAATGATTTAGAAATTAAATATTCTAGAAGATCATTATAAAGGAACACATACCTTAAAAACCTAAGTCTCATTTTAGAGAAAATATTTATTTGCATCTATTTTTGCCAGTGGTAAAACCAGCTTTTATAAGTAACTTTGATTTAATAGTCTGTCGGCTTAACCTTTGTTGCATCTAAGCATGTTGAAAAGTGTTTCTTTAGAATTGATTTCCAGTGTTTTGCTTTTTGTGATGGAATGAAAGCAGAGTTGGTAAATTTGTATAACTTTGAATTTTGCATTTGAATAGAATTGAGAATTGTGATAATATGAGAATATTGGAAATATTAAAGTTCTTCATATTTTTCTGTTTTAAAAGTACTCAAGCAAGTACCTGCCCAGTGTTGTTATTTAGATGTGTTCTCATGGAACCTGCAGTGTTTATGAAAGGACAGTTTGTCATATAGAAGCAACGTTTTCTGTCCGATAACTTTTTTTTCAATTTTCTTTGCCCCTAAAAAGAAGCATGAATGTGTCTGATCTGCTTAAATAAAACTTCAGCCAGGCCGGGCGCGGTGGCTCACGCCTGTAATCTCAGCACTTTGGGAGGCAGAGGCGGGTGGATCACCTGAGGTCAGGACTTCGATACCAGCCTGACCAACATGGAAGAAACCCCATCTCTACTAAAAATACAAAATTAGCGGGCGTGGTGGCACGTGCCTGTAATCCCAGCTATTCGGGGGGCTGAGGCAGGAGAATCGCTTGAACCTGGGAGGCAGAGATTGCGGTGAACCGAGATCGCGCCATTGCACTCCAGCCTGGGCAATAAAAGCGAAACTCCGTCTCAAAAAAAAATAAACAAACAGGCCGGGCGCGGTGGCTCAAGCCTGTAATCCCAGCACTTTGGGAGGCCGAGNATAAATAAATAAATAAATAAACAAACAAACAAATAAATAAAACAATAAAACTGTAACTGTGCAACACGTCTGTATGCTTGGATGTACTACTTTTTAACAATCATTTTGCACATTACTCATTTCAGTTTTTTAAGTAAACGTATTCATCTGTGTTAGAAGGGGCTATACTATGCACTATGGGAGAAAAAATTTATAGATTTTGTGTGACTTATAGCTAAATTTAAATTCCTGTATAACAATAAAACCTGATCAGATAAAATGAAAGTGATTATTTTGTGTGTTCTTAATACCTATTAGGGTTTGATATTTTACTCATTCATTCAACAAAATTTATTGAGCATCCAGTGTTTTTCAAGCACCAGAAATAGATAACATAAGGCAGTTTCTTTGCAGTTTACGTTCTTGTGGGAAAATAGACATGGAAAAACACACATATAAACAAGCACAGTGCAGTTAAGTGTTCTAGAATTTTATACAAAATTCTGAAGATACTATTGTGCCCTGAAGAAGAGACACATGTGCTGTCTGTGAAAGTTACTTAGGGAAGGTGTCACAGAAAAGCTACATGAGGCTAAGTAAGAATATATGTGTGTGGGTGGGTGTGTATCTGAAAAAAATATTTTTGAAACAGTACTTACCTTTATTGCACTATGATATTTTGTGTGTGTGTGTGTGTGTATGAATTTTTTTTTTTTTAAAGTGCTGGTCACAATTCTGTAATCAACTACACTAGACCGTGGGGAATCTTGGATTTAAGCATAGTATAATGGGTTGTTAATGTTTATTTAGAATTTACTAAGTACCTGAAAACTTTGTTAAATATCTCATTTTGTCCTCACATTAATTGTGAAAGGCAGGAGTCATTGCTATCCACATTTTATAGATGAGCAGGTAGTAAGAAGTGCACAGAAGTTAAGGAACTTTCCCAAATGTGTATATCTAATAAATGATGGAACCAAGATTTCAGCTCAAGCCTCTGTGATTCCAGAGTACACATGTGAAATCACTGGCTATGCAGAATGGGACTAGAAGCAGAAAGTTATATTTGGGCCTTTTTGAGTTTTTCTTGCTCTGCTACTAAGCCAATTATGGCTTAGCCTTCCTATAGGTATAGTAGCATCTAAGAGCGGTAGAAGCAAAGGCTGGAGTTCTCATATTATAGAGAACATTGTAGAAGAAGATAAGGAGTTGAGAGGAACCAGGGCAAAGCAATCACTAGGGTTCCTTAACAAAGAAAAGTTCTTTTGAAGAGAGAATCAGTTCTGCCCTATTGTTCCCTCCCCACTAGGTGGAAGTGATATAAGGGGATAGTTTTCTCTTCTTTACTTCACATTCTTGATTCTTTTTGTAGATTCTTTTTAAAGGCAGTAAAATGTTTTTTGTTAAACCTATTTGGGAATATATATCTAGAACCACAAATAGATCTCCATCATTTATTATTATGTTCTTACTGTTCTTTCATTTTCTAAATGGCTTTTATTTTTGGAGGAGGGTAGTGCCCTAAAGTTTGCCCACGTGAACGCTTTCTTTCTCTGTAGGCCCTTAGTTTAGAAGAATACATTTAAATAGTTACAGCATTAAAAAAGATTTTCCATATATCTATCCATTTTTTAATTTTCAAGTGAGTAATGAGTCACCTAACTGACCCTCAAAGGTTGGTGAAAACCATCAGCCCTTAAAGGCTCCATTTTCCATACATCCTTCCTTCTCCCTTTAGGTCTCATTATACTGTCTCCTCCTGGTCCCTCAAGCCTCCAAGCCCATTCTCTGGCCTTTTGCAACATGGTTAAAAATCATTACTTGCTTGGTAGCTATGGCCAACCATAAAGAAACCTGTGTCTTACTAAAACCAAGAACATAGTTGATTTGGTTTCAAAAGGTAAAATGTTTAACGTGCCCTAGACAGGCTATTATTTAATTCCATTTCCTAAATTTGGGCTTGGCTATGAAATACCATTTTAGGGGAGAGTACTTTTTCATCCAAAGGCTGATCCCTGAAATTCTGGTTTAAGCTTTATTCCTTTAGATTAAGGCACTGAAAACTCACATTTTAAATACCCTCAGGACTGCTATTTTTGGCAATTATGGGAGATTTACCTTTTTTGTGAATATTATCTTTTTTGTAAATATTACAGATCCTTTATTTAGGTGATGTTTTGGATGTGTGAGAGAAGATGAGGACTTGAGGCTAAGGTTGAAGATAATTCTAATTGATCATTTTGTTTAGGGCTAGAATTACTGATCAAGTGCATATCAAGGTTAAATATTTATCATCATTGGCAGATTTCCTTGTGGATCAAGTACTTTTGTCTGATGTGCCCTTTCCTTGTCTAAGGTGCCTATTTTAAAAATGCGTATATAGAATAAATGTTAGAATGGCACATATCCGTAGTTGTGTCATTTTCTTCTCACCCAATGAACATTTTACTCTAAGAAACTTCCAGTCTTATCACCAAGAGGGATTGAGGAGTAAAAACCTAAGTACCATTGTTAATTTTAGTTTTGTAAATTCCTCTAAATAGTAAGCCACAGAATACCTGTCCTGATGTTCTGTTATACAAATTATGGTTGCTTTTAGTTATGCCAGTTTTCATAATTTATTTTTTATTTCAATTAGTAAAAATATTACGAAGCTATTTCTATAGGGAAGTTTCTATAGGGAAGTTTTTATAAATGATTCTCCTCCTGGCCGGGTGCAGTAGCTCACGCCTGTAATCCCAGCACTTTGGGAGGCCGAGGCAGGCGGATCACAAGGTCAGGAGTTTAAGAACAGCCTGGCCAACATAGTGAAACCCGATGTCTGCTAAAAATACAAAAATTAGCTGGGTGTGGTGGCACAAGCCTTTAGTCCCAGCTGCTCGGGAGGCTGAGGCAGGGGAATCGTTTGAACCTGGGAGGCAGAGGTTGTGGTGAGTTGAGATTATGCCATTGCACTCCAGCCTGGGCGACAGAGCCAGACTTCATCTCAAAAAAAAAAAAAAGAGAGAGAGATTCTACTCCCAAAACAAAAGAAATTTTGAAAAAACTAAATCACTCAGAATTATATATGTTCACTAGGTTTCTTTTCTGTAAGGTTCTTTTTTAAGCCTTTAATTCTTAGATGTATATAGTTCTGTCTTTAAAATACAAAAATACTGGAAAACCTGTCATCTAAGTTGGTGTTCTTCATGCCTAAAAATACAGCAGTCCTCTTTTCCTCTTTACTATGACTTTTATTCACAACTGTATTAAATAGCTGAATAATAATGCACTTTTATTTTTGTAAACCAGTTGGGGTAATGGGATGGGGTTACAGAGAATGTTGATTTACCCTTGACTAACTTAGCTTAACCCTTTATATTTCCCTTAGTATGGTTCAGTTATTGATAAAAATTAGTTTTCCGCTCATGTTTTTCAAGCCCTAATTTATAGTTAATTAGCTTTAACAGAGAAGTCTTAAGAAAGAAAATGTTAAAGACCTACTTAGAGTTTAACTCTTAATTTGTAAGGATGAAGGAAATGAATACTGTTTGTATAACTGAGAATGTTGTGTGCACTACAAGCTCCTGGCATTGTGATTGCTGAAGCCCAGACTGCACTGGCATGGACAGATCTTGCCAAGGAAGTATTAAGCAGAGAAGTATGGATTGCTGGGACTGACATTTTCTGCTTTAACAAAGCTTTTAGAAACCATTTTTTTTTTAAATCTGCAAAGCTGTTAATAATTCCTACTAAAAGATTGGTTATACATAAAACATATAAAAGCTTAACACTATGTATCAAAATATCTCAGTAAAGACAATAAAAGAAATCACGTATATGTGTGTGTATATATGTATATAATTAAAGTATGGTATAATTATATATATAAATTGATAAAACCTGATATGTATAAAATATTAAACCATACTTAAATTTTTTTTTTGTTTAGGAGGATAGGAGAAGTCATCCAGAAGATTGATTCCATTTATTATTATGTCTTACAACAGAAATATGGCAAATCAGAGGCTTTATAATGAAAGTTGCCCAGTTTTCAATTAAGTGTGTATATTTTATGGATGAGTATCCCTACCCCTCAAATCTATATAGAATGTTCTTTGTTAGTTCATAGCAGCTATATTTTAAAAAGATGTTTAGCATTTGTTTTAACAAGTCTTTAACAAATTGAGACTTGGTTGAAGTGGTCTCATTCTTCTATATAGTCATTGAGTGAATGAACATGTGAATCGTGCGACTTACAGTTTAACGAAGCATATGTCAAGTTTCCAACACAGTGGTGCAGACAACCTGAGCTTTACAATTTCATTGAAATAGACCAGACAGGATTCAGAGTGGTGGCTTCATGGAAGAGCACTTTATCCACACAGCAGTCCTGTGAGGAGGGTACTGGTATTCCTGTTTTACAGATGAGGTTCAAAATGATTAAGTCACCTCCCTCAGTGCGTATAACTGGTAAATAACAATCTAGCTCTTCAAAGTTTGTGCCCTTAACCAATATGCTATTGAAAGGGTAGATCAAGCACAAAGGAAATTTCGAAGTGACATCAACTTTTGGTTTTAACTAGGGAGATTTTTATTTTGTTCAGGTCAGGGCAAAGCCAGTCCTGGACCTGGCCTGTAACCTGTATGTATGTAGCCTTCTATGCTTCACTGGAAAGAAGTCTGTGGGTGGAGGGGTAAGACCGGATTTCACAATGGAGTGGGCAGAGGCAAGATGTGCATGTAAATAGCCGTTTACATGAGGAGAGCAGGAAGGACGGGGAGAGTGGAGGTGAGGAGATAAGTCTAGAAAGCTTGATTTTGGAATTGCATTGTCTAGCCTTGATGCTAAGCTAAGGAGTGTCAGATTTATCTTGTAAAGCATTATAAGATACCAAGGCATTTAATTAACTACCATGTGTTAAAAAAAATACTGTTTTGTGAGGAAAGATGGAAATTTGGAAAATATTTTACTGTTAATCATAACTAATATGAAAAAATTGCAGAATATTTAATATTTTATGCAAAATAATCATAATTACAAATGTATTAATCAAATTTAGGTATTTAAATTTTCTAAAACAAATGGAACAACATAGTTAAGCTTTAAGGAATGTAATATTACTTTAGTTTTGGTCATTTTGAGAAAGTAGGCAAAACTTAAATACTTTTTTTGTTTTCAGAGATGAAGTCTCCCTCTCTTGCCTAGGCTGGAGTGCAGTGGCATGATCATAGCTCACTGAGGCCTCTACCTCCTGGGCTCAAGCAATCCTCCCACCTTAGCTTCCTTGAGTTTCTGGGACTACAGGGGTGTACCAGCATGCCTGACTGAAGTTACTTTTGACAGTAGTTTCTTATTTTTCTTATTTGACCATAGTATGGTTTGGTTTCCCCTTTTAAAATATTTTCAAAAACTGTAGAAAATGTACTCTAAAACAAGATAAGTTTCTCTACTCTTTGACTTGTTAACCTGCCTTTCTTTAATGTAGGGCCCCTTGAAAAATTATTTTACATTCTACAGAAGATGAAACATTCGTTCAGTTGGGTCTCGATATAATGCTTTGTTTGACAAATTATTTCACACCATATTCTTTTGGAAAAATAATTACTTCTTTAAACTCAAACTCCTGAAGACCTCAGGATTTTTGAATGTTGGAAGCATACCACCATGCCTGGGTAATCATTTTTAATTTTTTGTATTTTTTGTTTCAGAGATGGGGTCTCCCTATCTATCCCAGGCTGATCTGAAACTCCTGGGCTCAAGCGATCCTCCCATTTTGGCCTCCCAGAGTGCTGGGATTATAGGTGTGAGCCACTGTGCCTAGCTTCAGTGTACATTTTTAATTATTCCAGAAAATATACTCCGGTAATTATACTATTCGCAATTATACTATTCCAGAAAATATACTCTGGCAAGTATACTAGGTAATTAAGTTTACTCTTAATTACCTAGGAGTGAACTGACAAGGTTGTAGGTTAATTATTACAATTTTTTTTAGTTAAAATTTTTACTTTAGATTCAGGGGGTACATATATAAGTTTCTTACAAGGGGATATTGCACGATTCTGAATTTGGGCTTCTATTGATCCTGTCACCCAGTCAGTGAACCTAGTACCCAATAGGAAGTTTTTCAGGCCTTGCCCCTACTCCTCTTCTTCTTCCTTTTGGAGTCCCTAGCGTCTGTTGTTCCCATTTTTATGTCTGTATGTACCCAAGATTTAGCTCCCACTTGTAAGTGGGAATATGTGTTACTTGGTTTTCTATTTTTTACGTTAACTCACTTAGGGTGATGGACTCCAGCTGCATCCATGTTGCTGCAAAAGACATCATTTTGCTCTTTTTATAGCTTTGTAGTGTTCCATGGTGTATATGTACCCCATTTTCTTTATCCAGTCCACTGCTGATAGATACCTATGTTGATTGTGTGTCTTTACTGTTGTGAATAGTAGTGCCATAAACCTATGAGTGCATGTGTCATTTGGTAGAATTTTTTTTTTTTCTTTTGGGTATGTACCCAGTAATGGGATTGCTGGGTCAAATGGTAGTTCTATTTTTACTTCCTTGAGAAATCTCCAGACTGCTTTTCACAGTGGCTGAAATAATTCACATTTCTACCAATAGTGTATAAATGTTCCCTTTTCTGTGTAGCTTCACCAACATATGTTATTTTTTGACATAGTAATAGCCCTTCTTAGGGGTGTGAGATAGTATGTCATTATGGTGTTTTTTTTTTTTTTTAAGATGGTGTTGCTGTGTTACTTAGGCTGGTGTGCAATGGCATGATCTGGGCTCACTGCGGCCTCGACCTCCTGGGTTCAAGTGATCCTCCCACTTCAGGCTTCTGAGTAGCTGGAACTGCAGGTGCACACCACCACTCCCAGCTGATTTTTGCTTTTTGTAGAGACCAGGCTTTAACATGTTGCCCAGGCTGGTCTCAGATTGCTGGGCTCAAGTGATCCACCTGCCTTAGCCTCCCAAAGTACTGAGATTACAGGAATGAGCCACTGTGCCTGGCCTTTTTCATATGTTGACTGCTTGTATGTCTTATTTTGAGAAGTGTCTGTTCTCATGTCCTTTGACCAGTTTTTAATGGGGTTAATTGTTTTTTGCTTGTTGATTTAACTGCCTTACAGGTTCTAGATATTAGTTTCTTGTTGAACGCATAGTTTGAGAATGTTTTCTCCCATTCTGTAGGTTGTCTGTTTACTCTGCTGATTCTTTTGCTATGCAGAAATGCTAGTTTCTTTAGGTGTCACTTGTCAGTTTTTGTTTTTGTTGCAGTTTTTTTTGTAGATACCAGGTCTTGCCATGTTGCCTAGGCTGGTCTTGAACTCCTGGCCTCAAGCAGTCCTCTTACTTTGGCCTCCCAAAGTGCTAGGATTGCAGGTGTGAGCCACTGTGCCCTGCCTGTCAGTTTTCGTTGTTTTTGCAATTGCCGGACTTAGTCATAAATTCTTTGCCCAGGCTTATGTCTGGAAGGGTATTTCCTAGGTTTTCTTCCAGGATTTTTATCGTTTTATGTCTTACATTTAAGTCTTTAATTTGTCTTGCATTAATTTTTGCATATGGTGATAGGTAGGAGTCCAGTTTCATTCTTCTGGATATGGTTAGCTAGTTTCCGCTGCTCCATTTATTAGGAGTCTTTTCCCTACTGATTATTTTTTGCCAACTTTCTTGAATATCAATTGGTTGTAGGTGCAGCTTTGTTTTCTGGGTTCTCTGCTCTGTTCCATTGGTTTGTGTATCTAGTTTTGTACCAGTACCATGCTGTTTTGGTTACTGTAGCCTGTAGTATAGTTTGAAGTCGTGGTTTTGTTCTTTTTGGTTAGGATTGCTTTGGCTGTTGGGGCTGTCGTTTTTTTTTTATTTGTTTGTTTGTTTTTTGTTTTTTGATTCCATATAAATTTTAGAATAGTTTTTTTCTATTTCTGTGAAAAATGACGTTGGTAGTTTGATAGGGATGGTGGTGAATCTGTAGATTGCTTTGGGAAGTATGGACATTCTAATGGCATTGATTCCTTCTAGTTCATTAACATGGAACATTTTTTTCATTTGTTTATGTCATCTATGATTTCCTTCAGCAGTGTTTTGTGGTTCTTCTTATAGAGATCTTTCACCTTGGTTAGATGTATTCCTAGGGTATGGGTGTGTGTGTGTGTGTGTGTCTAGTGTAAATGGGATTATGTTCTTGATTTGTCTCTCAGCTGCATGTTGTTGGTGTATAAAAATGCTGTTGATTTTGTATTCTGAAACTTTACTGAAATTGTTGATCACGTCTAGGAGCCTTTTGGCAGAGTCTTTAGGGTTTTCTAGATACTGAATCATATGGTCAGCAAAGAGAAACGATTTGACTTTCTCTTTTCCTGTTTGGATGCCTTTTATTTCTTTCTCTTGCCTGATTGCTCTGGCTAGGACTTGCAGTACTGTGTTGAAGAGAGTGATGAGAATGGGCGTCCTTGTCTTGTTCCAGTTCTTAGGGGGAGTGTGTCCAGCTTTTGCTTGTTCAGCATAATGTTGATTGTGGTTTGTCATAGATGCCTGTTATTATTGTGAGGTATGTTCCTTTGATGCTTAGTTTTTTGAGGATTTTTATAATGAAGGGATGTTGGATTTTATCAAAAGCTGTTTCTGTGTCTATTGAGCTGATCATGTGATTATGTGATTTTTGTTTTTAATTCTGTTTATTTGGTGAATCACATTCATTGATTTGCATATGGTGAGCCAGCTTTGCATCCCGGGAATAAAGCATACTTGATCAAACTGAATTAACTTTTTGTTGTGCTGCTAGATTCAGTTTGCTAGTATTTTGTTCTGGATTTTTGCATCTATTTCCATCAGGGATGCTAGCCTTTAGTGTTTTTTTTCTCATTGTGTCTTTGCCAGATTTTGGTATCAGGATGATACTGGTTTCGTAGAATGCGTTAGGGAGGAATCCCTTCTCCTTGATTTTTTGGAATAGTTTTTCAGTAGGACTGGAACCAGCTGTCTTTTGTACGTTTGGTAGAATTCAGCTGTGAATCCATCTGGTCCAGGGCTTTCCCCCTGCCCCCTGGTTGGTGTGTTTTTTATTAGTGATTTAATTTTGAAACTCCTTATTGATCTGTTCAAGGTTTGAATTTTTTCCTGATTCAATCTTGGGAGGTTGTGTGTTTATAAGATTTTAACTGTATTCTCTAGATTTTCTAGTTTGTGTGTATAGGGGTGTTCATAATAATCTCCTTGGAGCTTTTGTATTTCTGTGGGATTAGTTGTAATGTCACTTTTGTTGTTTCTGACTGTGCTTATTTGAATTTTTTCCTTTGTTAATCTAGCTAGTGGTCTGTTAGCCTTGTTTATCCTTTCAAAAAGCCAACTTTTTGTTTTGTTGATTCTTTGTATGGTTTTGGGGTCTCAATTTCATTTAGTTCTACTCTGTTTTCTTTTATTCCTTTAGCCTTGGGATTAGTTTGTTCTTGTTTTTCTAATTCCTTTAGGTGTGATGTTACATTGTTAATTTGAAATCTTTCTGTCCTCTTGATGTGGGAGTTTAGTGCTATAAGCTTTCCTCTTAATACTGCTTTTGCTGCATTCTATAGATTTTGGTAGCTTGTGTCTCTTGTCTTCATTTGTTTCAAAGAATATTTTGATTTCTGCCTTAATTTCATTGTTTATCCAAAAGTCATTCAGGAGCAAGTTGTTTAGTTTCTAGTAATTGTGTGGTTTTGAGGATTCTTCTTGGTATTGATACCTATTTTTATTCCACTGTGATCTGAGAATGCGCTTGGTATGACTTCCATTTTTTTGAATTTATTGAGACTTGATTTATGGCCCAGCATGAGGTTGATCTTAGAGTATGTTCTATGTGCAAATGAGAAAAATGTATTTTCTGTGGTTGTTGGGTAGAGTATTCTGTAGAGGTCTATTAGGTCCAGTTGGTCAAGTGAGAAATTAGACACTTGTCCGGAATTTCTGTGTTAGTTTTCTGCCTCAGTAATCTATTTAATGCTGTCAGTGGGATGTTGAAGTCTCCCACTATTATTGTATGGCTGTATACATATTTTCCTAGGTTTAGACATACTTGCTTTATGAATCTAGGTGCTCCAGTTTTGGGTGCATATATATTTAGGATAACAAAGTCTTCTTATTGAATTGAATCCTTTGTCATTATAAAATGACCTTCTTTGTCTTTTTTTACTGTTGGTTTAAAGTCTGTTTTATCTGATACAAGAATAGTGACCCCTACTCTTTCTTGTTTTACATTTGCGTGATTAGTTAAAATTAAAGAGACAAACGCATTCATGAAAAAAAACAAAATGACTGCAGACACAAAAAGAACAACCTATTTGTTGCTGTTTGAAGACCCACAGTATTCTATATGGGCTTATTGTACTTATGTAATGGAGGAACTCTACCTTAAAAATCATATATATTCTTTCCCACTTCATCTCTCTTCACCTTAAAAATCAGTCATATATGGTCTTGCCCACTTCATCAACCTTTGAGTTCTTTACCAATGGATAGAGGGGGAGGACATGGAGTTTCATCCACTGTAACTCTAGAGTCCTGAGAAAGTCCAACTTTATCCCAATAGAAAAATCTTATGTTCTACCTGTTCTTCAGACATTTTGTTTCCTTAAATGATGTTTAGGAGAAATAGACAGTGGACCTATAGGAACCTGAAAGGTATTATTTTAAAATGTTAGGATTCTGTGACAAATCCAAGGGTGTTTGGCTTATGCAGAAGCCTTCAACAAAAATACTAGAGACAGGCCGGGAAACTTTTCAAGTGCTGTTATTAAGAAGATGAGATGCCAGGCAAGGCTGAAGAAGCTCTTGATTATTACAGGATGGGTGGAAGCTGGCTACTAAAAGCAATACTTGATGCTGTGCTTTAATCATCCAGACTTCTGCTAGATTATTTAATAGGAGAATTTGCTCAATGTCTAACATTATCTAGGCCTTTTCTGATATTAAAAAGTAAAATATTACAGCGAAAAAATAAGCAGTAGTAACAGACTGTCTTAGCAGAATAAAAGTATTTTGTTCATTTTCCCCTTGTATTTTACGTGATATTTTGTATTTGAAAGCTGTTCTTGGAATATTGTGTGTAAACTTGAAGTTTACATGAAATCATTACTCTTTTGAACTGAGAGTTAAAGCTACTTACTCTGTAACAGTCTGGATATATTTGCTCAGCAGTGTTTGCATTGTAGATCTAATTAATTAGCTATTAAATTTTTTTCCTCTGAAGGAAACTAACTTCTGAAACTAATCTCAGTCTCTCTTTCCCCTGCCTCATTGAAATGATTGTTTTATAATGAGATTTCTTAGGAATACTACTATCATACTCTAGCAAAGTATATTTTATTAAGTGATGAGGGTCTGAAGAAGACCTTAAGACTGAAAATGGAATGAAATGGACATGAAAGACATTTCAGAGGAAGAATAAATACAGGTGAAATTTAATAGTAATATAAACAGAAGAAATTGGAGTGAAACTGATATAGGAGAATGGCTTTTAAAATTTTTTTGATGGAACTCTGATTCTCAAATGAAATCCTACATGGTATCAACATCAATAGTCAATTAAAAAACAAGGCAGATGATTTCAAGTGGCTTTCCTTGGCTATTGATGAGTTGACAGATGGTACCAATTACTATGATCTGTTTTTACCCACTTCTGACACCAAATGTGTGGATTTTTCCTCATACCAACAAACACTTCTCCAACTCTGGACACCAGCCAGTGTCCTATTACACAGTTTAATTAAATGCTGACACTAACTACTTGGAGTTAGCATCAGATCCTGCAAGTTAAGGGCTCAGTCCCACAAGACTGCCCCCTGTTCAGTAGCCAATCACAAGTTTAGGCCTCTTGTACTTCTGACCAACTGGCTATAAATCACGAGGGGAGGGAGTTTGAATAATTTACTATAACAGTTTACAGAACCCAGGAAAGCACTTTACTTACATTTACCATTTTATTATAAAGGATACAGATGAACAGCCAGATGAAGAGGGTCCACAGGACAAGGTCTGGAAGGGTCCCAGGTACCGGAGCTTCTGTCTTGTGGATTTAGGGTGTGCCACCATCCTGGCACTTGGATGTGTTCACCAACCCAGAAGCTCTCAATACCTCATTACTTAGGGACTTTTATGGAGGTTGGTAATGTAGGCATGATGGATTGATTATTAACTCAGTTTCTAGCCCTTCTTCCATTCCTGGAGGTTGAGGAGAATGGGGCTGAAATTTCTAGGCTTCTACTCAAGGCCTTGTCTTTCTGGTGACCAGCCCCTATCCGGAAGCTATCTAGGGTCCCAGAAAGAGTCGCCTCATTAGAATAAAAGAGGCTCCTATCACCCAGGAAATTCCTAGGGTTTTAGGAGTTCTGTGTCAGGAACAAAAGACACTCCTATCACTCAGGAAATTGAAAGGATTTTAGGAGCTCTGTCAGGAATCAGGGACAAAGACCAAATACTAGAACAAAAGATGCTTTTATCACCCCAATCACTCAGGAAATTACTAGAGTTTTAGGAGCTCTTTGTCTGGACCTGGGGACAAAAATTGAATATATATTTGCTTTTTTCTTTTTTTGAGACGGAGTCTTACTCTTATTTCCCAGGCTGGAGTGCGGTGGCACAATCTCGACTCACTGCAACCTCAGCCTCCCAGGTTCATGTGATTCTCCTGCCCCAGCCTCCTGAGTAGCTGGGATTACAGGTGCATGGTACCACACCTGGCTAATTTTTGTATTTGTAGGAGAGACACGGTTCCACCATGTTGGCCAGGCTGGTCTTGAACTCCTTACCTCAGGTGACCCACCCACCTTGGCCTCCCAAAGTCTTGGGATTACAGGCGTGAGCCACCGTGCCCAGCCTAAATATATATATTTCTTCTTATAGTACAATATTACCCTGTTGTTTATTCAAGAAGTCAATACAAGGTTTGAAGTGACTGAAGAATTCGTCTCTGTGCAAGAACCATATAGGCAAGAATAGTTTCAAAATGGAATTATACACTTTAAATGGATAAATGGAATGGTATGCAACTTAAATGTCAAGGTGTTTTCCAAAAAATGAATATTTTAAAGAACTTGACAAAACATTATTTTAATATAAACTGAAGTGGATCTGCTAAGTTGTGTTACAGCGAATGGTGGGGGAAAAACATACGTGTGGAACAGAATAGTTTAGTTGGACTAATTTACAAAACTTGAGAAGTAATACAAAGCATTTAAAGTTTATGGCCTTTCATGGTAGTATTTGTGACCAGTACTTTGTGAGAAACGTTTGAATACATTATGTGTCATTGAACCAATAGTGTGAATAGTGAACTGCATTTGCTCTGGTGGACTTAACCATTATCAGTGTTCTGTGAATTTCTGTCAGCTATGGGAGCTGAATGTTCTGACTTACTCTACTATATAGCAGTTTAATATCTTAGAAGTGGTAAAGTCTTATTGAGAGCTTTTGAATGTAAAGCCAAAATTAAACATTTTCTGAATTAATAGCACCAGTCTCAATCACTAAAGAATAGCTTTGGAAATTAGCTTTTGCTGAAGACTTGAAAATGTTTCTTGGCCGGGCGCGGTGGCTCAAGAGGGCGGATCACGAGGTCAGGAGATCGAGACTATCCTGGCTAACACGGTGAAACCCCGTCTCTACTAAAAAAAAAATACAAAAAACTAGCCGGGCAAGGTGGCAGGCGCCTGTAGTCCCAGCCACTTGGGAGGCTGAGGCAGGAGAATGGCGTAAACCCGGGAGGCAGAGCTTGCAGTGAGCTGAGGTTCGGCCACTGCACTCCAGCCTGGGCGACAGCGAGACTCCGTCTCAAAATAATAATAATAATTTTTTAAAAAATGTTTCTTAATAAATTCAGTCTGTTATTACAAGGGAAACCAGTGTCTATATGTAAAATTTCTCCCGTGATAAAGTTAACAGCACCTGATATTGAATCACAAAATGCTTCTTTATGTACTTCCTATGATATAAGTTAGAACAAGAAGCAAAGTCTCCATTCTCACACAAATAGGCAATGGATTTATTTTCCAAGCTCAAACTACAATTTCGTCAGATTTTGGACCTTGAGGCAAGTGCAAAGAGAATTTTCATATTTCAGAATCCACTTAATTCTGCAACTCTACCTACTCTTTAATTGGGAGTAATTAATCTCCAGTGTAATACATGATAAAAGGCAAATATCAGGGATCTAATAAAATTTTTTGTAAATGCCTTCCAAGTGGTGAATAATGCTTGATAAAATCATGTTTTCATGGATTGTTATCAGTATGTCTTTGTGACAAGATGGTTTCAAAGATGAGATACATAAAATCTCATTGCAGATCAGCATTAACATACATTTACAATTGACTTTAATGATAGGGAATGCTAATTTTGAAGCCCTATAAGAGAATTCCAATGTTTTCATTAGTAGACCTGTATGGTGAAAAGTTATGCATTGTTATTATAGTTTGCACTTCATTAATAAAATTGTTGTGGAAATTGTTTTCTCTCTTATTACACGAGTTTGTATACAGTATCCTTGATTTTTACCTTTTGGTCTACAAAGCTTAATATTATTTAATGTGTGGCCCTTTGTGTTTTAAAAAAAAAAAAAAAGAAAAGAAAGATAGCTTGTCAATCCTGTCAGGTTATTTTGAATGCCCCACCCTCTCACTTCTTAGACCTCTGTTTTGTTGGTGACACTGTCATTTGTTCTTCCTCTGTCATAGTCATACTTTAGACTATTGCTCACCAAACTTTAGTCTTCCTGTGACTTTAGTTTCTTATTTCCCAGACACACTGTCCTATCATTCCTCCTCATGTCATTTAGTACTTAGGTTTCAACAATCCTTCCTCTTCGGGAGGACTCACAATCCAGTGATTCTACCTCCTTTTCACTATCCCTCTTTTTCCTTGTATCTTCATTTTCCTTATTTAATTTAAATTGTCATCATTTATCATATTCACTCCCTTGCTTACATTCATACCCTTGCCCTCTCATATGTAGTACTTACGTTGGCTAAATTACAGCCATAAGTAAATTTAATGATCTTTTTATTAACCTGACTATTTTACTCCAACAGAAAGCCACAGGGAATTAGGGTCACTTTAGATTTTAAGTGAACCCATAATGACTTCTGGAAATGATTTCCTTAGTCTTTTCATTCTCCTGCTCATCCAGATTGGGTCTTTAGTTCAAACAATGGGCCAGCTCCACCTGTCTAGTGTCGTAATTCAGATTTTATTGGAACAGAGACATACCAGTTCCTTAATGTATTATCTGTGGCTACACAGCAAAGTTGAGTAGTTGTGACAGATCATATGGCCCCATGAAAGCCTAAAAAGTGTTGACTGTGTGGCCCTTTTAAAAGCTTGTCAGTCTTTCTCCTAAACAGGTGTTTCATACATTCTCCTTTCCATAAACCTCCAACACTTCCCCTACCCTGTATCAATCACTGAGCAAATTGAAGTCATCAAACGAGAAATTCAGTAAGTTTTTAGTGCATCTGGTTATCAATGAATCAGGAAGTTTTGATCTTTTGGAGAAAGATGGGCAAATGGTAATTTATTTTATTTTGCAAAAAAGCTGAGGATTTTTTTCAGTGTTTTGTTTAGATATGTTTAGGTATATATAGGTAGTTTAAATCTTCGTTTTCCATGAAGGGAAATATGTGTTGTTGACCTCAGATTTCTTTTAACGTACAATTTACATACAATAAGCTTTACCATTTTTAGTGTGTAGTTTTGTGAGTGTTGACAGTTTCATAATTACTACCATAATCAAGATACAGACTAGTTCTGTCACTCCCCAGGAGTCCCTTGTACTTTTTGAAGTGAGCCCCTCTCCTACCAACATCCTGTGACAAACACTGGTAAGATTTTTGTCTCTGTAGTTTTGCCTCTTCCAGAACATCATATAAATTGAATTATATAGTATGTAGCCTTTTGAATCTGACTTACTTCACTTAGTATAGTGCATTTGAAAGTCATCTGTGTTGATGCACCAATAGTTCATTGCTTTTCATTGCTGAGTAGTATTCCACTGGGAAAATACCTTGGAGTGATATTGCTGGGTCATATGATAAATGGATAGGCATACATCATTTTATTGCACTTCACTTTACTGCAGTTTGCAAATTACAGTTTTTTTTTTTTTAAATTGAAGGTTTATGGCAATCCTGTGTTGAGCGTCTTGTCAGCACCATGTTTCCAGCAGCATGCGCTCACTTTCTATCTCTGTGTCACATTTTGATAATTCTTTCAATATTTCAAACCTTTTCAGTAGTATTTTATCCGTTGTGGTGATCTGTGATCGGTGATCTTTGATGTTACTATTGTATTTGTTTTGGGGCACCACAAACTGTGCCCATATAAGACAATGAACTTAATCGATAAATGTTGTGTGTGTTCCAACTGCTCCACCAACTGGCTGTTCCCTCATTTCTCTGCCTCTACTGTGACCCCATTTCCAGAGATGCTACAATATTGAAATTAAGCCAGTTAACCCTATAGTGGCCTCTAAGTGTGCAAGTGAAAGGAAGATTCGCACACCTCTCACTTGAAGTCAAAAGCTAGAAATGATTAAGCTTAGTGAGGAAGACATGTTGAAAGCCAAGAGAGGCTGAAAAGCGAGGCCTCTTGTGCCAGGAAGCCAAGTTGTGAGTGCAAAGGAAAAAGTTCTTAAAGGAAATTAAAAGTGCTCCTGTAGCCTCCACCTCTCAGGTTCAAGCGATTCCCCTAGCTCAGCCTCCCACATAGCTGGGATTACAGGTGCCCGCCACCATGCCCAGCTAATTTTCGTACTTTTAGTAGAGATGGGGTTTCACCGTGTCGGCCAGGCTGATCTCGAACTCCTGACCTCAAGTGATCTGCCCTTCTCAGCCTCCAAAGTGCTGAGATGACAGGTATGAGCCACCGCATCCAGTGCAATAAAGTATTTTTAAATTGTGATATGTATGTTTGTTTTATTTAGACGTAATGCTCTTTTACACTTAATAGGCTATAGTATAATGTAAACATAACTTTTACACGTTTTGCATGCACTGAGAAACAAAAAAATTTGTGTGACTTGCTTTATTGTGATGTTAGCTTTATTATGGTTGTTTGGAACTGAACCTGCAATATCTCCAAGGTATGCCTGTATGTTTAATGTTATGAAAAATCACCATAGCATTTTCCAAAGCAACTATACCATTTTACATCTCCACAGTATCTTACGAGATTTCCAGTTGATCTGTGTCCTTGACAGCACTTGGCACTGCTCTATTTTATTTTAGTCATTCTAATAAGTGTGTGCTAGTATCTCATTGTGGTTTTACTATAAGGACCTAACATGTTGAGCATTTTTTCATGTGCTTATTTGTATATTGTGGGGTAGAGGAATAATGTGTCTGTTCAGCTATTTTACACATTTAAAACATTGGATTGTTTCTTTCCTTATTGTTGATTTTTGAGAGTTTTTCATTTATTAGATATGTGATTTGCAATTTTTTCCCCTAGGTTGTTTTCAAATTGATGAAGTATTTTTTTTATCGAAAGGCCTCTTAGTATTTTCCAAGATATAACATCATGTTTAATTTTATTTTTCTGTGCAATATACTATTAACTTCATATTTCTAACTGTAATACAGAATAAAAGCAAAAGGTAATGAGTTTACATTAACATATTTTTTTGAAATAGAAATTCAAAACCAAAATTTGACATATCAGTTAGATTTAATTTTCTCTGTTGAGTTTGGAGCCTAAGTTTTATTATATATTTTAAGGAACATGAATTTTAAAATATTCAGTGGGTAATGTAAGTATTCTCATATAACATCTATTTCTTAAAAAATGGGTTAGACTGTATAAGTAAAATAAAATATTTAAAATAAAAGTTTACTACCAAACTGAAGCACTAAAAGATTTAACGTACATCATATGGGTAATAAATTACATTTGGAAAATATTTTTAACATATGATTAATTTGTATTTATTCTTACTGATTTTCAGATTCATGCTTTGCTTGTAACAATTAAAATGTAGTTACAGCCAGGCACGGTGGTGCACACCTGTAGAGCCAGCTACCTGGGAGGCTAAGGTGGGAGAATCCTATGAGCGATTATTGAAGCTGGGTGATAGATGAGTGAGGGATCTTTATGAATTCTCTACTTTTGTGTATGTTTGAAAAGATCCGTAATGATAATTAACATAAACTGTAGGAATAGAAAGCAGACAATTTGTTCCTGGAGGGGGATGACAGAGAGGAGCGGGAGAAAGGAAATATAGAGAATAAAAGGAAATTTTGTGGTTTAAGATAAATGTATTGTCTTGATTGTGATGATGCTTTCAGAACTAACCAAATAGTCAAATAGTCCAAAAAATGGAAATAAACAATAAAACCAGACAACTTAGGTTCAACTCATTCCAACTGCTGTCATCTACCTGGAAGAAGACCAGACACTGGTAACAACTTAATACTTGCTAAACGAATTAATGACTGGGGTGCCATTTGGCATTTTATTGGTCTACATTTTTTTTTTAACTATAGAAAATATTGAGCATTAGTTTCTTATAGGTAAGTTACAAATTATTTGAAAGAAGTATGTACATGTAATCAGAGGTCCACACTCGGGGATGCTCTGAGATAAAGTATCTCAGATGAATAAAGCACTGAAGCAGCTTTTCTGGAGATGAAAGGCAGCCAGCCAGAGTTCATTCCCAGGCTTGGTTTATTAGCATCATGACCGGGGCAAAACTTTCATCACCTGGTGAGGATAATTTATTCCTCTCCCTAGCCTCATCAAGGTGTAATTAACAAATGGAAATTGTATATATTTAAGGTATACAACATGATGTTTTGATACATGTATACATTGTGAAGTGATTGTCACAGTCAAACTAACATAACCATCACTTCACATAACGATCTTTTGTGTGTGTGGTGAGAACGCTTAAGATTTACTCTCAGCAATTCCATGTGTACAAATTATTAACTATAGGTCCCATGCTATATATCTCCGGAACTAACTCATCTTACAACTGAAAGTTTGTAACCTTTGACTAAAATCCACCCATTCCTCCTTACCCCAGCTCCTGGTGACTACTATTCTACTCTCTGTTTTTTGAGTTCTGCCTCTTTAGATTCCATGTATAAATGACATCATGGGTGTTTATCTCTCTCTGTCTGGCTTATTTCAACTAACATAATGTCCTCCATGTTCATCCATAGTGTCACAAATGATAGGCTTTCCTTTTTTAAGCTGAATAATTCATTATGTACACACAAACACCCCCCACATTTTCTTTATCCATTTATCCACTGACAGACACTTGGGTTGTTTTTGTATGTTGACTATTGTGAATAATGCTACAGTGGCCGGGCTCGGTGACTCACGCCTGTAATCCTAGCACTTTGGGAGGCTGAGGCAGGTGGATCGCCTGAGGTCAGGAGTTTGAGACCAGCCTGTCCAATACAGTGAAACCCCGTCTCTACTAAAAATACAAAAAATTAGCTGGGCATGGTGGCAGACACCTGTAATTCCAGCTACTAGGGAGGCTGAGGCAGGAGAATCTCTTGAATCTGGGAGGCAGAGGTTGCAGTGAGCTGAGATTGTGCCATTACACTCCAGCCTGGGTGACGAGTAAAACTCCGTCTCAAAAAAAAAAAAAGCTACAATGAACGTTCAGATATCTCTTTAAGGTAATGATTTCAGTTCCTTTGGATATATACCCAGAAATGAAATTACTGGATCATATGGTAGTTTTTTTTTTTTTTTTTTTTTTTTTTTTTTTTTTTTTAAGAGACCTCCATACTGTTTTCCATAATGGCTCTATCATAGATTTACAATCTCGGCAACAGTGTGCAGTGGTTTGTTTTCTTCACATCTTCACCAACATTTGTTACCATTTGACTTTTTGATAATAGCCATCCTAACAGGTATGAGGTGACTGACATCTCATGCTTTTGATTTGCATTTCCCTGATGATTTGTGATGTTGAGTACATTTTTATATGTCTGTTGGAAAAATGCATGCCTTTGGAAAAATGTATATTCAGGTCCTTTGCCCATTTTAAAATTAGGCTATTTGTGGGTTTGTGCTATTGAGTTGTATGAGTTTCTTATGCATTTTGGATATTAGCTTCTTTTCTTGATGGATATATGACTTGCAAATGTTTTTTCCCATTGCGTAGGTTATCTTTTCATTTTGTTGAGCGTGCTGAAACTTTTCAGTTTGACGTCCTAATCATTTATTTTTGCTTTATTTGCTTATGGTTTTGTTGTCATATCTACAAAATCATTACCAAGACCATGTCAAGGAGCTTTCCCCCATGCTTTCTTCAAGGATTTTTATGGTTTCAGGTCTTACGTTTAAGTCTTTAATCCTTCTTGAGTTGTTTTTTTGTGTATGGTGTACAAGAATAGAGCTTTTAAGCTTTAAAGACAGAAATAAGACAGGTATTCTAGATTGAAATGCAAATTACACCTACATTTTAAAGATGATACTTTAAGAAATAGAGCTCTTGTAGCAGAACACTTCGTGTTCCTGGAGTCTGTAGCGCTTGTTTATTCTCTGTAGATATTAATTGACAGCCAAATCCAGAAGAGATAGCTGCTGAATTTGTCACTAATTCTGAGTCTGACTCTCATTTCTTTGCATAAAAGTAGTGTTAATGCTCTGTGCTCAAATTAGAGCACCTAAACCATCTGAAATACAGTGTAAAGGAAATTAAAGTGTAAGGTACAGCTAGTATAAAAAAAGCAAATCATTTTATTGTGGCAGAATAATAGTGACATCATACGGGTGGGCAAAAAGCCACAGGACCCTGATTAGGAAAATGATTTTAG
Organism: Rhinopithecus bieti; assembly: GCF_001698545.2. Classification (NCBI taxonomy): domain Eukaryota; kingdom Metazoa; phylum Chordata; class Mammalia; order Primates; family Cercopithecidae; genus Rhinopithecus; species Rhinopithecus bieti. The sequence continues at coordinate 456,844 of NW_016816842.1, forward strand.
TCATGAAAAAAGTATGCTTTCTGAGAGAATGGTCCTTCATCTTTTATACGCTAGTTAATTTTTTTAAAAGGGAAGAAAGCTGATGTGCATTTTTACAGTTTTGTATGCAGAGTAAGCTGATGATGGGGGCTTCTTTTAAGGGGACTCAACATAGAGTCATCTGACTTGGTAAGTCCATTATGGGCTTAATGTAGCCTTCACTGTTGAGCTCTTATTATAGGGCACTTGTTTTCAAGAGGTAGCCGGAAACTGGGGGCCTACATCAAGTTCAGAAATAGACGTGACTAATTTAAAATGTTAGAAGTCAGGATACTTTTTAGTAAACATTGTTTTTTAAACTCTGTTGTATGTGTTGGGATTCTAACTCATTGATGTTTGGTAGGAATTCACTGGTGCCTACATATCCAGCCATTTTACTAATTTTACATATGTCATATTTAGATGGTGTCTACAGTAACTGCTATTGCTTTAATTTAGGTCTTGTACTCCCTAGGTGCCATCATTGGAACATCAGTTATTTAGTGTTAATATACTTAGATGCTAGTACCAGTTGTGTACTGACTGTGTAACTGGCTAATAGAAAAGTGAGATGTGAAAGTGTCATAAATGTATGGTGTTCAGCTTATTTTGGAATTAGGACAATGGTTTTTTTTGTTTTGTTTTGTATTTTTCATGTATGCTTCCTAGACCAACTCTCAGATCTTTAATTTGTGAACAGGCTTCCTTAGGATGTTGCTCTTACTAGAGGTAATTGATCAGTTTTCATTGATGGCTCCCTCATAAAGTGGAAGTTTAAAACCTAAGCTATGGAAGCCATGAAACGGTTTCCCTCAGCCGGTCATGGTGGCTCACACATGTAGTCCCAGCACTTTGGGAGGGCGAGACAGGCAGATCATATGAGGTCAGGAGTTTGAGACCAGCCGGGCAACATGGTGAAACCCTGTCTATACTAAAAATACAAAAAAAATTAGCCTGGCCTGGTGGTAGGTGCCTGCAATCCCAGCTACTCAGGAGGCTGAGGCATGAGAATCACTTGAACCCAGGAGGCAGAGGTTGTGGTGAGCTAAAGTTGCGCCACTGCACTCTAGCCTGGTTAACAGAGTGAGAGTCCGTCTCAAAAAAAAAAAAAAAAAAAAGCTTTCCTCCTCTCATTTGCTGTTTCATCCTAAGGAACTTGAGAAATAGACTACTTTAAATATTACAGTGTATATAAATGTGTAATTTCATAGCTCTGCAGAAGAAAACCCAGAAAAAAAGGAAGAATTTTTTAAACTTTCTTTTGGGGAAGGAAAGTTTTATTTGTTATCTCTTATTGGAATCTGTTATTTACAAAATGGGCAAACATTGCCAATCTTTCTGAAGTTTGAAATGCAGAATTTGAAGTTTCTCATGGCCCTGCATTCTAGTGAAAGAAAACCATTCTATACTAGAAAGGTGTTATTTTAAAAGTTTGATACCCAGAAAAATTACTTACTTCATTAGGTACCTTAATGCCTTTGAGTTTTTTGTCAGTTTGATTTAACTGACATTGACATGTCTTTGTGTTAGTGTTGCAGCTTCTCAGGCTTTATATCTTACTTCGTTGGTTGTAATTTAGTCTCAGATGATTTCCTATAGGATGTAATTTCCTGCATAGTATATGAGTTCTACTTAGCCTGATAAATGATCTTTCTAACCTTCTGGAAGGACTATATGCCAAAGATATTCTGATATTTTTCTAAAGTTTTAAGGAAAATTATTGGGTATGTGGTTATTAGTCCATGGGTTTATTTTAGTAATTGTCATTGTTTCACCTTTTCTCAAGTTTATTGTTCAGCTTAAGGATAGTTTCATTTAGGATATATAGCCCAGACACTGGGTTATAATTATAATCAATATGTAAGTATGGCAGTAATCATTTTTTATCAACCTTGTCATTCCTGTTCTTAATAGTTAACATTTTTTGAGCTGTTACACTACTGTGCTAGGCTTCATTCTTAAATTACTACTTCACATTAGTTATCTCATTTAATATTTGGGTCTGAGGTATATTCTATTAATATTTCCATTTTGCAGGTGAGAATACAAAGTCCTTGAAGTTTGAATACATGCTTATTTCTCACAGTAAGAAATGCTGAGACCAGCATTAAAACTCAGCTCATCTGGCTGTAGAAGCTGTACTCTTAAGTACTATTTTATATTGCATCACATAATGGTACATGATCTTTTTTGGTTAGGGTAATATTTATGATGCTTGTAAATTTTATTGTCTACACTTTGTAATGATTTATTAAATATGGATGTTTCCTTTTGTTGTCAAGTATGTATTACTATGCCATGTGAACTTTGTCATAGTCTCATTTTAAGTATTTTTCACCCAGATTTTATGAAGACCCTTTATTATTAAAATAATATCCACATATATTCTGATTAATACAACAATGGCTACCATTTTTTGAGTATTAAGTGCTTTACATTTGCAGTCATAACAAAGAATTGATTTGGGTAAGTTTTGTAGAAAAAATTTAGCAGAAAATGATTATAGAGGTAAGAAAAAAGCATGGTAGTTTAGGAATTGAAAGAAAGCCACTTTGATTAGAGCTCAGAAAGCAGAGTGGGGAATTGTGAAGAAAGGTCAGACACAAGAAAGGTAGGGGCCAGATGAATAGAGGACCCGATTTTAATTTTTATTCTTAGAACAGCAGAAGGCCATTAATATGCATTAAACATGATCAGATTTACTGAAATAAACAGAGCCTGACTGTAATGTGGAATTAGAAGAAGATGGTAGATCCCAGAGAGACTATTCCTTAGGAGGATATTATGTAATAGGCGAGACCACAGGATGATGGTGTCTTGACCTTTGGGTGATGACAGTGGCAAGTGGAGAGAAGTGAACAGATTTGATAGGTATTTAGTAGGCTGAATCAGTAGGGCCTGTCAATTGTCCAAATATGGAGAGAGGATAAAGAAGAAAAAAATTGTACAGTCCTCTCGCTTGTGTAGTTTAGGTGGGAGAAGAGTGCCATTTGTGGCGTAACCTGTAAGTTGAAGATTGTATTAGTCCATTCTCACATTGTTGTAGGACATACCCAAGACTGGTGATTTATAAAGAAAAGAGGTTTAATTGGCTCACAGTTCCACATGGCTGGAGAGGCTTCAGGAAACTTGCAATCATGGTGGAAGGGGAAGAGGCTAGTCTTACATGGTGGCAGGTGAGAGAAAGCGAGCAAGAGCAGGGAAAATTGCCTTAGCCGTCAGATCTTGTGAGAACTCATTATCAGGAGAATGGCATGAGGGAAAATGCCCCATGATCCAGTCACCTCTCACCTGGTCCCTCTTCGACACATGGGGATTGTGGGGATTACAATTTGAGATGAAATTGGGGTGGGGGACAGAGCCAAACCATGTCATAGTCCCTAAGTTTATTTTGAGATATGATGTATTTGAGATCCTTAAGTGTTATAGAAGTGGATATATTACATAAACAGTTTGGATATGTGGTTCTGGAGCTCAGATTTGAGAGTAATTAAAGCTGTGGATAGATGGGCTTCCCTTCATGCCAAAGAGAAAAATATATAATGAGATAAGCAGAAAGCTTGTTTTGAAGAACTAAAAACGTTGCACATTTGGAAGGAAGAGGGTGAACTGGAAAGACCACTGAGAAGGAGCAGTTGGAGAGGTTGAAGGAATATGGATGTCATAGATGCCAAGGGAAAAGTGAGTTTCAAGAAAAGGAAAGGGATCACTTGTGTTAAATGCTGTTGAGAGGACTAGTAAGATTTCTGGGCCGGGTATGATGGCTCACACCTGTAATCCCAGCACTTTGGGAGGGCAAGACGGGTGAATCACTTGAGGTCAGGAGTTCAAGACCAGCCTGGCCAACATAGTGAAACCCCATCTCTACTAATAATACAAAAATTAGCTGGGCATGGTGGTGCATGCCTGTAATGCCAGCTACTCGGGAGGCTGAGGCAGGAGAATCACTTAAACCAGGGAGGTGGAGGTTGCAGTGAGCCGAGATGACACCATTGCCCTCCAGCCTGGGGGACAAGAGCGAAACTCTGTCTCAGAGAAAAAAGAGAGGCCGGGCGCGGTGGCTCAAGCCTGTAATCCCAGCACTTTGGGAGGCCGAGACGGGCGGATCACGAGGTCAGGAGTTCGAGACCATCCTGGCTAACACGGTGAAACCCTGTCTCTACTAAAAAATACAAAAAAAGCTAGCCGGGCGAGGTGGCTGGCGCCTGTTGTCCCAGCTACTTGGGAGGCTGAGGCAGGAGAATGGCGTAAACCCGGGAGGTGGAGCTTGCAGTGAGCTGAGATCCGGCCACTGCACTCCAGCCTGGGCAACAGAGCGAGACTCCGTCTCAAAAAAAAAAAAAAAAAAAGAAAAAGATTTCTGAGGAGACTTGGTTGTATTGGTGACCTGAATGTGATTTATAAGAACCATTTTGATAGGGTGGGTCATTGCAGCAGCCAGATGGAATAGTTTGAAGAGGGAAAGGAAGGTTTGCAGTTGCCAAAAATCAGATTAGTCTGTCAAACCATAGTGAGCTAGATTATACATAGATGTCTTTATAACTCTCTCACATATATAGTTTACCCTAACAGTTACCCATATATTATAGTAAAAAATTTTATCCATAAACAGCTGATTGTGGGCAGTGTCAAAGTTACCAGGGAGAAACATCACAGTGGGAGAAACAGTCTCACTGGATAACTGTTAGAAGAGAAACTTTAGGGCCCTTGGGTAGGGGAGAATTACCATTTTGTGGGACACCTGGAAATTGTTTTTTCCTTACCATGTTATTGCTTCCTGGATGTAAAAAACATTTAAAACTTCTTGATACTTTTCAGGTAAGCTTTCTCTGTCAGTCTTGAAATCATTCAAGTGCTGTATAGATTTAAAATGATAAAGGGATTTTCTCCACAAGGGAATTTTCATTTAAGTGTTTTGTTTTCTTAGGAAAATAGATATCAGTCATTTTATTCTTATTTCAAGAATGAAGAAACAGGCCAGACGTGGTAGTTCATGTCTGTAATCACAATACTTTGGGAGCCTGAGTTGGGAGGGTCACTTGAGGCCAGGAGTTTGAGACCAGTCTGGACACCATAACAAGACCCTGTCTCTATAAAAAATAATTTTTTAAAAATTAGCTGGGCATGGTGATGCATGCCTGTGGTCCTGGCTACTTAGGAGGCTAAAATGGGGGAGGATCACTTGAGCCCAGGAGTTCACGGCTGCAGTGAGCTATGATTGTGTCACTCCGCTCCAGCCTGGGTGCCATAGTGAGACCCTGTCTCTTAAAAAAAAAAAAACAAAAAAAAACTCTTAAAAAAAAGAATGAGAAACATACCAAAGTGTACATCAGGAGTAACATATAGAGCCCATTATCACTACCACTTTTTAATTGTTCGAGAATAGTAGACGAGAAAAAATAAGTTAAAAAATATTTTTTGTAAGCAATATGATTATAAACTTGGAAAACCCAAGAGGTTCAACTGAAAAATTACTGCAAACAAGTAAATTCATTAAAATAGCAGAAAACCTACCCTTTGTATAGCCACACACACACAGGGAATAGAAGATATAACAGAAGAAAACACTCTTTTCACAATATCAACAAAAAGACAAACCCCGGAATGAATTTAAGAAGATGTAGAAAATCCCATATGAGGAAATCATTCAAAGCACTACTGAGGATACAAAGGTTTGTGAAATGGGAAGGCGTATCTTTTTTCTTCCTAGGAGAAAAGAGTAAACGTCATAAAGAATATCAAATTGTTCATAAGTTAACATAAACACTTCAGAGAACTCTCCTCCCTCTAATTCCAGATAAGCTAATTCTGAAATTTATAGGGAAGTGGTCCAGCAGGACAAACGAGAAGAATGCAGAAAAAGCAATGAGGAAGATTAGCCTTACCAACAGTAAAGGATAATTATAAAGGCTTATGAATTGAAACATTTTGGTTCTGGCTTATGAACAGTCACACTAGTGGAACAGATTAGCAGGTCTAAGGATAGACCCATGGAACTTAATTAGTATATGATTGTGATAAAGGAATGGTAAGAAATGTGATCAAGAAAAGCTGAACTTTTCAATAAATGGTGTTGGGGAAACTGGATAGCCATCTGAAAAAACAAAAGTTTATCCATACCTCACATTCTACCCCAAGGTAAACTCCAAATATATGAGAGTTTGTTTTTAATTTTTGTTTTTTGTTTGTTTTGTTTTGTTTTGTTTTGTTTGAGACAGTGTCTCACCCCTTTGCCCAGGTTGGAGTGCAGTGGCACAATCTCGACTCACTGCAACCTCTGCCCACTCCCTGACACCAGGTTCAAGCAATTCTCCTGCCTCAGCCTCCCAAGTCGCTGGGATTACAGGCGCATGCCACCACACTTAGCTAAGTTTTGTATTTTTAGTAGAGACGGGAAGTTTTGTCATGTTGGCCAAGCTGGTCTCAAACTCCTGACCTCGGGTGATCCGCCTGCCTCAGCCTCCCAAAGTGCTGGGATTACAGGCATGAGCCATGGCACCCGGCCATATGAGAGATTTAATGTAAAAAATGAAACTTACAGTTTAAACTTACGTGTCTGAAAATATGAGCAGATCAGAGTGGAGAAGTCTTTTCTAAATAACACTCAAAATCCAGTATCCATAAAAGAAAAGATTGATAAATTCAACTACATAAAAATGAAAACCTCTAAGAGCAAACAACTCTACCCCTACCATTCAAGGGCAGGGGAAAGGCCAGGAAAAAAATTCTGAAACTCATTATAGACAAAAGACCAGCCTTCTTAATAAAGCTCTTTTAAGTCATCAAGCAAAAAACCTGGAACTACAAAAAAGTAGGTGGAAGATGTGAGCAGACAGTTCGCAGAAAATGAAATATAAGATGACTCCACCTCCTACTGAGATAGTTTTTTCACCTGTTAGATATGTAGTCATCAGAAAGTTTGACAACATAGTGGGTTATAGGGAAACAGTAACTCATCCATGGCTGGTGTGGGAGTACAGATTCATAGCATCTCCTCTGAAGACTAGTTTGGTAATACATTTCAGAATCATAAATATATGTTTTATTTGTCCAGAAATTCTATTTCTGGGTGTTTATTCCACAAATATACCTGCATGTATGTGAATTAATATATTTACAAAGTTATCCATTACAAAATCATAATAGCAAATGTTGGGAAATAATAGAGGATTGGTTAAATAAATTGTAGTATGTCTTTCCATCAGTGAAAAATAAATAACATCAGCTGTGAGAAAGAATGAGCTAATTCTCTTTTTGCTGCTAAGATCTCCAAGATACATTGTTGACTGAAGGAAAAAAAAAAGAATAGTGAATTAAATATGCTATCTTTGTAAAAGAATGAGGGAAAAGTAGAAAAGATTATGTATTCATTTTTACTTACGTTGTGTCGAAAAACCTGGCCAGGTGCATGTCTATAATCCCAGCTACTCAGAAAGTGGGAATATCACTTGAGCCCCAGAATTCAAGACTAGTCTAGGCAATATAGCGAGACCCTGTCTTTAAAAAAAAAAAAAAAAAGAAAGAAAGAAACTCTGTAAAGAAACTGGCTCAAACAAATAAATGTAGTTACCTTTGTCAGGGCCAAAGATAGGAGGAAGACATTTTCCTGTATACTTTTTTTTAAGTGTTTTGATTTTTTTTTTAACTCTGTAAATACATTCCCTAATCCATAAACAGGGATCCTTAAGTGGCAAAACTTAAATTTTAAAAATTTCTGGAATGGCTAGTTTTAAAAGGAAGGAATGGAGACGAGTATAAGAATGGGAGGGAGGAAAAGGGATATGAAGAAAGATGGTACAGTAAAAAAGGGAGGAAATAGGTACTAAAGGAGAGCAAAAGACAGGAATAAAAAATGAGACCCAATCAAAAAATAGTAAGTCATAGAAGATGAATTTATGTTGCATCCAGTTTTGGCTGAGTTAGCCATCACAATTGCTCTATTTAGTTGGGAGGAGGATTGTTTTTAGCAACAAAGGAACATTTGTACAAATCACTTTTAAGGCGTTAATGTTTCTGGTTTTGTTTTGGTTTTGGTTTTTGGTTTTTTTTGCAGACAGGATCTTGCTCTTGTCACCCAGGCTGGAATACAGTGGCGCAATCACAGCTCACTGCAACCTCAACCTCCCAGGCTCAAGTAATCCTGCTGCCTGCGCCTCTGAGTAACTGGGACCACAGGCATGTGCCACCACACCCTGCTAATTTGTAAAAATTTTCTGTAGAAACAGGGTCCACTGTGTCACCCAGGCTGGTCCTGAACTCCTAGACTCAAGTGATCCTCCCACCTGAACCTCTCAAAAGTGCTGGGATCAGTGGTGTGAGGCACCACACCTGGTTGAATCTTTTGTTAAAGGAAATGCCGTAGTGTTGCTTTTAGTTAAATAAACTGTTAATTATTGGTTCATCTATTAGAATGTAGCAAGTAATTTAAACATGGGTTTTCTCCAGTTTATGTATGTATGTATGCATGCATTCATTCAGAGACAGTGGGTTGGGAGTGTTTCGCCATGTTGGCCAGGCTGGTCTCAAACTCCTGGCTTCAAGTGATCCGCCTGCCTCATCCTCCCAAAGTTCTGAGATTACAGACTTGAGGTGCTGCACCCGGCTTTCTCCAGTTAATTTATTTTTAATTAATCTTGAGCTCCTTGAGTGAAAAAAATAACTTCTCACTTTGCATAGTGTCAATTGTATTACCATGCATATTTTAAAATAACTATTGAGATATAATTCACAGTATCAGAAAATCCACCCATTTAAAATGTATAATTTAATAGTTTTTAGTATGTTTACAGAGTTGTACAACTATCACCACTATCTGGATTTTAGAATGTTTTCGTCACCCCCTAAAGGAAAATACCTGTTAGTAGTCACTCCCCATTCTCCACTCCCTTCCAGCCCTGGGTCACCATTAATCACTTTCTATCACTATGGATTTGCCTGTTTGGGGCATGTGTGTAGCTTGTACTTTATTTCTTTTTATAGTTGAGTAATATTCCATTCCAATTTTATAGTTGGATATGTCACATTTTCATTCATTTATTGGTTGAGGGACATTTGGGCTGTTTCCTCTTTTGGCCATTGTGAATAATGCTGCTGTGAATACTTGTGCATGAGTTTTTGTGTGAACTTAATTTTTAGTTCTCTTGGATATGTGCTTAGGGGTGAAATTGCTGGGTCATGTTTAACATTTTCATGGTCTGCAAAACTGTTTTCCAAAGCACTTAATACCATTTTACAGTTCTGCCAGCCATGTATAAGGGTTTCAGTTCTCTACATCCATGCTTTTGTTATTGTCTTTTTAATTATTATATTTCCCTAATGATCATGATGGTGAGCATCTTTTCATGTACTGATTGGCCATTTGTTTATCTTCTTTGGAGAAATGCCCATTCAGATCCATTGCCTATTTTTAAATTAGTTGTCTGTCTCCCATTGAGTTGTAAGAGTTCCCTTTATATTCTAGATACATGTTCCTTATCTGATACATGATTTGTAAATATTTTTTATTCCATTCTGTGAGTTATGTCTTCACTTTGTTACAACCATACCATGAAGTTTATCCTAAGTGTACAATTCAGTGACATTAAGTATATGTATAATGTTGTGTAACCAAATAGAAACTCTGTACCCATTAAGCAATAACTCTCTTTTCCCCTCTTCTTCAGTCCTGATAACCAGTATTCTACTTTCTATCACTCTGAATTTTCCTGTTCTAGATACCTCATATAAGCAGAATCATTCCATGTTTGCCCTTTTGTATTTGGCATCTTACATTTAGCATAATGTTTTCAAGATTCACTCATGTTGTAATATGTATCGTAATTTCATTTTTCTAGGTGAATAATGCTTCATTCTTTGTATATGTCATATATTTATCCATTCATCTGTTGATGGACACTTGGGTTACTTCTGCCTTTTGTCTATTTTGAATAATTCTGTGATCAGTGTTGGCATACAAGCATCTGTTGGAATCCATGTTTTCAATTCTTTTAGATATGTACCTAGGAATGGAATTACTAGGTCATGTGATAATTGTGTTAAACTTTTTGAGGAAGTGCCAAACTCTTCCTCAGTCCCAACAGCAGACATACTTCCTAAATGTCATTTCATTTGTGTGGGCTTTTTTTTTTCCCTTTAGACAGAGTCTTTTTCTGTCGCCCAAGCTGGAGTACAGTGGTGTGATCTTGGCTCACTGCAACCTCTGCTTCCCAGATTCAAGCGATTCTCCTGCCTCAGCCTCCCGAGTAGCTGGGATTGCAGGAGTGTGCCACCACGCCTGGCTAATTTTTGTAGTTTTAGTAGAGATGGGTTTCACCATGTTGGCCAGACCAGTTTTGAACTCCTGACCTCAAGTGGTCCACCTGCCTCTGCCTCCCAAAGTGTTGGGATTACAGGCGTGAGCCACAGTGTCTGGCCTGTCTTTTCATTTTTTTGATAGTGTCCTTTGAAGCATGAAAGTTTTTAATTTTGGTTAAGTTCAATTTATTTATTTTTTGTTTGGTTACTTGTGCTTTTGGTTTTATCTAGGAAACCACTGCCTAACTAAGGTCCTGTATTATCTTCTAACATTTTTATAGTTTTAGGTCTCACGTTTAGGCCTCTGATCCATTTTCAGTTAACTTTTGTTTATGATGTGAGAGGTGTGGGAGTTGGTGGGAGGGTGTCTAACTTCATTTTTTTTGTATGTGGGTATCAAATCTGTTGAAAAGACTGTTCTTTCCCCATTACTTTGGCACCTTTTTAGAAAATCTGTTGACCATAAATGTAAGGATTTACTTTTAGACTGTGAATTTTATTCCTTGAAATGTATGTCTTGTCCTTAAGCTGTGATCATATAGTCTTGGTTATTGTGGCTTTGTAGTAAATTTTGAAATCTGAAAGTAAGAGTCCTCCTGCTTGGTTCTTTTTCAAGATAGTTTTGGCTCTTTTAGATGTGAATTTTAAGATTAGGTTGTCAATTTCTGCTTTAAATCTGTAGATCAGTTTGAGGAATTTTGCCATCTTAACAGTATTAAGTCTTCCAATCCACAAATATACAGAATGAATTGACTTGTAATCAACTTACTAATTTTTCTCGTTCATTCTTTCTCACTTTTGATAAATAACTAACTTCTGACGTTAATGAGCTCTATCATCTACATTCTTTTTTAAATTTAGTTTAATTTTTTTGAGATGGGGTCTCACTCTGTTACCCAGGTTGGAGTGCAGTGGCACGATCTTGGCTCTCTACAACCTTCACCTCCCAGGCTCAAACGATCCTTCCACCTCAGCCTCCCGAGTAGCTGGAATCACAGGCGCACACCACCACACATGACTAAATTTTTGTATTTTTAGTAGAAACAGGTTTCCCCAAGTTGCCCAAGCTGGTCTTGAACTCCTGAGCTCCAGCAGTCCACCCTCCACAGCCTCCCAAAGTGCTGGGATTATAGGCATGAGCCACTGCACCCAGCTTTACAAGCTCTATTTCAAAATTTGCACGTATTCTTTCTTCCTCTATCCAACAATATTACCTGTAATCTCCTTCCCTTCCCATCTTGTTTCCTCTGGATTTTGTTCGTTTGATTGTACACCATTTCAGCAGTATTCGGTATTGATAATCAATTTCTCTTCTTCACTGGCTCCTCTGCCTTCAGTCAGTTCAGTCTCCCTGTCAAACAGTGCTTATTCTGGAATGGATTGCCTCTTAACTATTATTTCCCATCTCCATCTTTTCATTTCTTTCACTTCCAAACTTCCTTTATAAGTGACTTTCTCTCCCAACTTCCATTGCTTCAGTAGTTAATGCATTCATTAACCCCTTGACCACATGCCTTAACTTTTCGGCCTTCAGTATTTCCTTTCTATAAAGTGAGTGAATTGGTCTGGATTTGTTGTCGTAAGCTATCTTTCTAGTCTCTGAATCTTTGGAACCCTTACTTGGAGCCCCATTGTATAAAAGCTATTCTGTACTAATTTTGGGTGACAAACTTTGAGCCTTTTGCCACATCAGCAGCCGTCCATCTGGACCTCTGGAACTTGAAAGAGCACAGTTCAAAAGCCACTGGAAACCCTTTAGCTCTAAAATTTGGTAGCTCTACAGTAATTACTGAAGTTACATTCCTGAAAGTTTTAAAACAACTTACTTGTTGCCAATTAAATTCTCTTCTTAGACACCATTTCTCCTGCACATTTTATAGTATCTAAACACTTAGAGTACTGTTATTTCCCTCCCCCCACCCCCGCCAACATTTTTTTTCCCTTGGCTTTAATCTCTCTGCTACTCAGCTTAAATTTCAACACTTCCAAGAAACTATTCCAAATCATACTAGCTCATAGTAACATTTTCCCCTTAATAATCCACTGTAATGGTCACCATTTATGCCTTTCACTTGGCACTTAAAAAATATCACAAGGGGCAAGGCACAGTGGCTCATGCCTGTAACCTCAACACTCTGGGAGGGCAAGGCAGGAGAATTGCTTGAGCCTGGAGTTCGAGACAGGCCTTGGGCAACATAGTGAAACACCATCTGTACAAGAAAAAAAATGTTTTTAATTGCATAAGGTACTTTGAACTACATAAATATAATTTAGACCTGGATTCTGAGCTAAAGAAATACAATCTAGTAGAAGAATAGAGATATACAAAATAATTAAATAATTATAATTATGTCAACTCAGTAATTTGAAATTTAAAAAAAGTTTAACTCAATGATTATTGAGTTGAAAGTAATGAGTGCCGTAGGAGAGGTACAGATAGAATTCTGTGGAAACTGAAAGACACCTTTCACCAGGGAGAATAGGACAGAGTATCCCAAAGGAGATGAGTTGGGTCTCAAAGGGAATATAGTATTTGAACACCCAAAGGTGGGCCTTCCTGATCAAAGGAGCAGCGTGAATCAGGGTAAAAGTAGGAAAGCACAAGATGGTAGGTATTTTGGTTTGTCTGAAAGGGTTACAAAGAGAAAGAGTGAAATATAAAGATGTAAAAGTAAATCAAAATAGACATAGTGTTAGTTGTCTTTTTAAAATGTGTGTATCTTGTTTTCCCAATTATGTTATAAACTGAAGACAAGTAGTATGTTTTATATTTTTAACCTCCTACAACAAGGGCTATGGGTAGACTAGTAGTCTTTGGTAAAATTTTTGTTAAATGTTTGAACGGTAGAAACAGTAGTTTCCCCAACAAGCGTTATTCAAGGTAACTTCTTGTCGCACCCTTCTGTTTACTTAGACTGTGGTTTTATCAGTAAAAACTATCCTAGAGCTTTGTAGTAGTGGTTCTTTACGGCTTAGAAATCATTGCTGGGGCCAGTGGCACAATGGATAACATGCCTGACTATGGATCAGAAGATTCTAGGAGTCATTAGGGAATTTTAAAAAATGGGGGTGGGGGTTGTGTGTTGTGTTATATGTCCAATTAACAATACTCCGTTTAATTCATTCCCTAAATGACATAGGAAGTGCTGGCTTGAGTTGAGGAAAAGAATAAGTATAAACAAACTTAAGACTCTAAGTTCTTTTTATATTTTATTAAATTAGATTTTTAAGGATGTTTTCAGGATTCAGATTTTATTTAACCACAAACATTTTAAAAAAAGAAATTGAGTTAAAAAGCTGTGCCCAGGAATTGTGTTGTACTGTGCCTGGGTAACTTTTTTTTTTTAGTGTTACACAATATTTTATATTATTGAAAAAAAGATTAGAAACATCAGCTAGTCTGTTCATATTGCTATAAATTCCTGGCACTGCTGTTCTCCTTGGAAAGAGTATATTACATATGCATATAACAAAAAGACAGGAAAATGGACTGTGCCTGTATTCATCCTTTTCTTTCCAATAGCATATGCTAATCCTTTTCATTTTTATAAAGCAAAATATATTTGACAAATGAAATTGGAAGTTATAACTTTCAAAAGCCATTTATTCTTAGAGATTCTTATGGCAAGGCAATTCATTATTTTACAATATTTGTTTTGTTTTAAACTTTCTATATTATGTGCTAGGTGAAAAACCATTTCGCTGTGATGAATGTGGTATGAGATTTATACAAAAATATCATATGGAAAGGCATAAGAGAACTCATAGTGGAGAAAAACCTTACCAGTGTGAATACTGTTTACAGGTAAGAGAGATGGCTTGAAATTCTTCTATTGTAATTAAATTATACAATAATTATAAATTAGATTAGAAAATATTACTACTTAGAACTATTTGAGGGGCCTTCTAACTTATGGATTAGATTTATAATAGAAAATTGGCTCAGTGAGTTTGTTTCGAATTATGTATGTTATCGCATTAATATATCTTTATATTAATTGTTTTGTTTCACTTTTTCTTTTCTTGGTTGACCAAAAACACAACCCACTGCCATCCTCCGAATTCAACAGTATTTTTCCAGAACAGATCGTGTATTGAAACATAAACGTATGTGCCATGAAAATCATGACAAAAAACTAAATAGATGTGCCATCAAAGGTGGCCTTCTGACACCTGAGGAAGATTCTGGCTTTTCTACGTCACCAAAAGACAACTCACTGCCAAAAAAGAAAAGGCAGAAAACGGAGAAAAAATCATCTGGAATGGACAAAGAGAGTGCTTTGGACAAATCTGACCTGAAAAAAGACAAAAATGATTACTTGCCTCTTTATTCTTCAAGTACTAAAGTAAAAGATGAATATATGGTTGCAGAATATGCTGTTGAAATGCCACATTCTTCAGTTGGGGGCTCTCATTTAGAAGATGCGTCAGGAGAAATACACCCACCTAAGTTAGTTCTCAAAAAAATTAATAGTAAGAGAAGTCTGAAACAGCCACTGGAGCAAAATCAAACAATTTCACCTTTATCCACATATGAAGAGAGCAAAGTTTCAAAGTATGCTTTTGAACTTGTGGATAAACAGGCTTTACTGGACTCAGAAGGCAATGCTGACATTGATCAGGTTGATAATTTGCAGGAGGGGCCCAGTAAACCTGTGCATAGTAGTACTAATTATGATGATGCCATGCAGTTTTTGAAGAAGAAGCGGTATCTTCAAGCAGCAAGTAACAACAGCAGGGAATATGCGCTGAATGTGGGTACCATAGCTTCTCAGCCTTCTGTAACACAAGCAGCTGTGGCAAGTGTCATTGATGAAAGTACCACGGCATCCATATTAGAGTCACAGGCACTGAATGTGGAGATTAAGAGTAATCATGACAAAAATGTTATTCCAGATGAGGTACTGCAGACTCTGTTGGATCATTATTCCCACAAAGCTAATGGACAGCATGAGATATCCTTCAGTGTTGCAGATACTGAAGTGACTTCTAGCATATCAATAAATTCTTCAGAAGTACCAGAGGTCACCCCGTCAGAGAATGTTGGATCAAGCTCCCAAGCATCCTCATCAGATAAAGCCAACATGTTGCAGGAATACTCCAAGTTTCTGCAGCAGGCTTTGGACAGAACTAGCCAAAATGATGCCTATTTGAATAGCCCGAGCCTTAACTTTGTGACTGATAACCAGACCCTCCCAAATCAGCCAGCATTCTCTTCCATAGACAAGCAGGTCTATGCCACCATGCCCATCAATAGCTTTCGATCAGGAATGAATTCTCCACTAAGAACAACTCCAGATAAGTCCCATTTTGGACTAATAGTTGGTGATTCACAGCACTCATTTCCCTTTTCAGGTGATGAGACAAACCATGCTTCTGCCACATCAACACAGGACTTTTTGGATCAAGTGACTTCTCAGAAGAAAGCTGAGGCCCAGCCTGTCCACCAAGCTTACCAAATGAGCTCCTTTGAACAGCCCTTCCGTGCTCCGTATCATGGATCAAGAGCTGGAATAGCTACTCAATTTAGCACTGCCAATGGACAGGTGAACCTTCGGGGACCAGGGACAAGTGCTGAATTTTCAGAATTTCCCTTGGTGAATGTAAATGATAATAGAGCTGGGATGACATCTTCACCTGATGCCACAACTGGCCAGACTTTTGGCTAAAAAAAAAAAAAAAAAAAAAAAAAAAAAAAAAAAAGTGTAAATAATACTGGCACTTTAGAACAGATTAATCAAGAGTGGGGTTACTCTGTGTAAATGGAGTGCTGTACAGATTTAAGAGCAATGCGTAATAACAAGTTAAGCTGATATGAATAGCAAGATAATCCAATAACTGCATTTCGTTTGGTTAGTCAGCATTCTTTGAACTGCCTTACATGTTGTCACCTTTATAGAAGCAATGCATTACTTGTTTTAGATCAGAAACTTGCTATTCCACCCACACCAAGTTAAAAAGGAAAAAAAAAAAAAGACTTTCGCACAATTGTTTCCTAACTGATAACATTGTACATTCTTAGGAGATTAGTAATTGTGTGAAATTTACTCATACTCTTTCTAAGTTTTTCAGCATAGTCATTGCACTTCAGCAGGGAATCTGAGTATACTTTACAGACAGAGTGAACTTAAAAAGTTTAATGTCAAGAGATTATGGCTTAAATAAATTAGTGTGTCCTATAGGGGAAAAAAACCAAGAAACCACCTTTTAAAAGAATGATAATGCCATATACCCTTGATTTTCATTTTGCATTATATTGACATGTGTTTTTTTGAAGAAAAAAAGTAATAAAATCTGATAGTCTAAGACTCCACTATTTAAAAGCCTAATTACTTTAAAATATGCATACTTTCAAAACTTTTACCAAAACACACAACTGTTGAAGCAGTCACTTCTCTATGGAAGTATGCATATTGGTGTCAGTTTCTTTGTACAGTTGTACCTAGATATTTTTTATGATTTTTCATGTGCAGGTATCAAGGTTTTGAAGTTTTAGTAAAAAAAATTCTGTAGATTACATTCCCAAGAACATAATGCTTACACAAAATGTATATTCCACGTTTTAAAGCTTAATTGTATTTTACTTTACATATACACTTCAGTTAACATAGAGCACTTAGAATCTATTTGGTATTTTGATTTCTCAAAGTAAAAAACAAATTAGATTTTAGGTTTGATATGGTTGTGTCATAATCATCTCATAATTGACAATTTTAACTTTTGGCAATAAAAAGAAATTGGGATATCTTTGAACTGTAAAACCTGGTTTAATCTTTTTCTTTCTAGACTCTTGATAGATTGGATAATTAAACAGCATCCAGAGAAACTAAAGAAATGGGCATTTTAATTGCTTATTTTATCTTGAGTTACTTTTTAATGAACACTGCTCATTACAACTTTACAAACCAAAAGTGTTTACTAATTCCAGTAACTACCATTTCTTTTCAGCTAGATGAGTGATCGGAAAATTTTTGTTGCGTTTCAAAATCTAAATAAACTACAGACTTTATCCTATACCATGAATGTTTTTTTTTAATACTCTGTCTTAAAATAATACAGCATGGTACAATAAATAGTGCTTTTATATACACACACACACACACACACTTTTCTGAAGAATGATGGTTTGAGTTATGCGTTGGGCAATTTTGATTTTTGGAAGTTATATTAGTTATTGACTCTTTGTTCCAACTTTTTCATTTTTACATTTTGAATTTCTGCCATCTTCGTCACAATGCACATACTGATTTAGCACCAGTGAAAATCTAAAATTAATACCCTTGGAAAATGGAACTATTCTTAATTTCCATTTTGACTCTTATACTGGCCCTGTAGATGTGCAGTCTTTGTTTCAATATAGAATATGTTATCCATTTAAATTATTTTTGCTTTTATTTAATGTTATCCCAAGACTGTTCTCATAAAGAAAGGGAAGAAATAACTATCCACCCTTAACATCCTTCATTTATTTTGAATATATTGGTGTTTTTATGATAAGGAATATAAATTATATTTAATGTGGTTTCCTCTATACTTTGGTTATTAAGTTTTGCTTGAAATACTAGTTTTCCCATTTGACAGCTTTCTTTGCTGCCAAAGTTTTCAAGAATTTTAGACTTCTTTGAAGTAAATATTTAAGTTCTGCCATTATTGACTCTTAAGATTGTGTGTGTTGTGCATTACATAATTACAAAAAGGCTTCATTCAGGTGATATGTTAAAAATGGAACTGTGCTCACCCTAGATAGGCATTGGTATTTTTCTCATAGTACTTTTGATGAGAGTAGGCATTTATTTCTTGAGTTGTTTTGGAGCCTCATCAAAAATTTTGTTCCATGGAGAACTTGATGTAATTTTGATACAGTGTAGAGGTTTTTTCAGTTGTTTTAACATCACCAGCACAGTTTTTAGGATGTGACTCTTGCTGAGCACTTAGGGTAAGCTTGGGAAGGAAGGCCTTTGAAAATGGTAGTTATGCAAGCAGACTTTCAGGTGTTGCATTCCTGTTTTCACACATTTCTTTAAATCTACATAATGGCAGACTTTTCTACCAGGTTACAAGCATTTTTTAGATAAGTGATACTCAGCTAGCATAACTTACTGACTTACCATTTATGTATAGTCATCACTCTCTTACTGTGAAATTCCAAATGCCTACCAGAGTTACCTTGTTCTATCATAATATGATAAACATCTCAACAGTTTTGGGTTTCCCCACTTTGGTTCAGAAGGTTATTTAATTTCTATCTGGGCATTAATGGAGAAAATAAGTAGCCTTGTGTGCTGCTTTAGATTGAAACATGGAGGATATGAGATACTATTTTGCAATTCATGTTTCTCATTTCTCAAAGTGAGCACATTGTTCTATAAAAACATGCTGGTACACCCTTAAACTTTTGATCAATCTGAGTGAGGTGTGCTTTTCCTCTTGGGACCTACTCTCACGTTTGAAGATTGGAAACATCACGTTAGATGAGGTAATATCTCTTGAACATCTTCTAAAGGGTTTTTTAAAACCTTATTGCACACATATTTGTTTTGAGTAAGTGGCTCTTAAATGTTTTGGGTCTACATGCAAATGTGGTACTTGATAAGGTAGGAATCCATCTTCGTAGCTGTGACTGAGGGTGCCAGCCATCAGTCAGGTCATTTTTATATCAAGAGGCAGAAGGCAGTTATGTCAAAAATTGTGCTCAGGGCAGGATTTCCTTTCCACAGAGGAGAGACACTTGCAGAGTGCCAGCTAGGTTAGATCTTTTGCCACTTCTTTCATTTGATTAATTTGGGTTTTTAAAAGGGCTGTTTAAAAAAAAAAAAAAAAGAAAAGAAAAAAAAAAAAAGGCCGGGCCGGGAAACTTTAAAAAGTAGGCATAGCTGTAAGTACTGCATTCTTAAGACTTAGAACATTTTAAACTAGAACTCATTTTTTTCACAGTATATTTACTTGAAGAAGCACTATAATAATCAGAAATATTTTGAGTCTGAAATTTAATTTAAAACCTTTTCCGTTTCAAATTGCTTTATTTCAGGGAAATAATTTTCCAGTTGTTTTGCTATATTCTGCAAATAAAAACCGTGTTTCCTTTTTTCACTTAAACTTTGGTAGGAAACAAACTGAAGCAGACAAACATTTCTTGTTATGTTTGTTGCTTTCTTTAATCCAATGGATAAAAAAGTAAAACCCTGTAAACATTATTTTATTTTTTTATGCAATACCATGCTGTAAATATGGTTCATCAAATAAGGATGTACCTATGATTGAATCTTTAATTCTGCACAGTTAGAGTTTATATATAAACGTGTCTTGACAATCAAGGACTTTTATGTGAGTCTTCCTTTATGATGTTTATTAATGTTATGCATTCCATTTGTTTTGAAGTGAGTACCAATGTGCTAATTTGTATTGTCTGAAAGTATGTAATGTTTTACAGCTTGTTTTAAGAATCTGTAAATATGTACAAACAAATCACAGTACTGCTTTATGTTAGAAGGCATATGATGTTGTACTGTATGTAAGCAATAATACATAGCAGTGCTAACTTTACAAGTAGCATCAGGAAAGTTCTAAAAACATTTCAGAGTTATTAATTATCCTTATTTCATTTAATAATGATTATCTTTAATCAGTTTTTATAAGCAAATTCCATTGTTCCTCCTATTGGAACGTAACACTGTTTACACAGCATAATTGAAGTTGCAGGGGAGACAGGCTAAATCTGACTTCATCTGTACTCACTTTCACTAAGCATTGAATGGCCTTACCACTCTTCTGCAAGATGGAGGAAGACCGCAAAACTTAGTGCCCATCACACTGAAGGAAGGGATGTGGTTTTTTTTCCTGCTTCTGTACTGCTACCTAACTTTGTGATTTGCTTTGGATTTTAATATTTGTTTCTGTTTTAGATTCAAGCCCGTAAGTTTTGAGGTGACTTCAGCTCCATTGTGAAATAGATAGTTCTCTTCATATTTCATAACTACATTTCAATAATTCTAAACTTTCTACATTGATTTTTAGATACTTATTTTTCAAGCTTGATTTCTCAGCTGATCAGATGAATTTATTCAACTTCAATACAAAGAAAGACAAACCTATTATAGTTTCAAGTGAGTAGATATTATACTGTACAGAACAGCTATTTGAACACACACATCACTGCTTTAGAAATAAAACCGCCAATTTATAAATGTATATGACCTACATTTTATAGGAAAAAAATGTTTTTAAATGCTAGTCATTTATATAATGTGCTTTGAAGGATTTGCTAGTCCACTTCTGTCACTTTTTAGTACACTGGTATCTTTTATATGTAATGTATGCTTTTTATTATTGTAGCAAAGCATTTCAGTAGAAAGAATTTTGCAACAATATGGGGGAAATTTTTCATTGTTGGATTTGAATTATACTGGATTTTATCTGTGTAGTCTTACTTGTCTTTATTTTAATGCTGTCTGAAGGGAACTTGGTATCCAAATAAAGCAGGTAACCTCATTTTACTTCAAGGGCATACTGTGTAGTGCTGAATTTAATCTGAAAATCTGATGATTTTGAAAAGAAAAACAAGTTTATAAACATTGTACAGAAGAAATTAAATGTGTGATGGAAATCCTGATGGTGGAGCACGTTGAATTTTCTGATATATAGTGTTATTTTCCTGGGATCCCCTATGCCTTCTTTGTATTTCAACTAATAAAAGAAAAACCCTGTCATTAAAACTGGTAAGATAATAGGATATTCTGATTATACAGTATTACTATTCCTATCCCATTTTCTGACCTTTTCTCAATCACTGTAAATTTTTATTTTCTATTTCCTATTGATAATTAAATATGTACATAATATAGACACTGTTGTATAGAACTGAATGAATTGGGTTGCTATGCTTGAGTGGGTAGTGAAATGGAAATATTTGATGAATACTTAGAGTTCCTAAAATGCCAGAGCAAATTTTCAAGGGAAAGGGGGCATCGTGTGTCTTGGGAAGGTTGCGTCAGGTTGTTTTCTTCAACTCCCTAAGAAATTATTGTGAAGGACTCAACTGCAAACTCGGGATCAGATACAAAATGGGTCTTTCCTTCCCCTCTCCCACAAAAAATAGGAGCACTAAATTTTAAAATCTACTCAGGTGACAATTGCTTTGCAATGAAACTTATCACATTGAAATTTTCACTGTTAAATAAAAGATATTTGTGATATTTTTAAATACAAACTTTTGCATCAGTAGTCAGCATCCTGACACAATTGAAATTTGGTAAGTCGATATATTTTAAAATATTTTGCTCTCCAAATAGAATTGTTTTTAAACAATTGGGAGGATTTTTTGTTTCTTTAAATCTATTTTAATTGTCATTGTAAAAACAAAATCTTGCTTGACCCTATATTATGCCATGAATGAATTGCTGAGCCTTTATGATACAGTGAAAGCTTGTTTCATGCATAGTCATGGAACATAGAGATGTTCTTTAAACTGACCTATTGATAAGAGGTTTAATGAGTTTCACGGCTTTCAACACTATTGTCATATAGTTATCTTTGCCATTTGGAGTTTATAAAACCATTTTATGTATTGTGATACTAAAGGAAGTTGTTTTGCTTTACTTTAAATTGAATTATCAGACTAATATTTGCAAATTCTGCATTTTAAATGTGGACACTGGCTGTTTGAAAAATAAAAAAATATAGAATACAGTTTTATGGATAATTTTCGAGCTGAATTTTTCACAATATTCTGAACCAAATAACGAATGGTAAATATGCAAAATCATGGTGCATAGATTTAACAGTAAAGAGAAAAGTATGTCTGTGTGGAATTAACAGTTACACAAATTGGGTAACAATTATCAGGGCCTTTATTATAGCTTTGTGTGGAATGTTATTTATTAGACAGTTCTAAAATGCAAGAGTCAAATGTTACTGTCATTGAATATTTTAGACTTGAAACGTGTTTATCATAGGGCTAAGAAAATATGTGGTTTTTTCTTTACAGATAAGATTCTGTTAACCCACTATCAGCATATGTGGGATTTCTTTTCTTTTTTCTTTCATTAGTGGAGATTTGTTTTCATCCATCTACCACCTTGCCAGTACCCTAGCTTGTGACCAGCGGGATGCATTGTAAGAAAGTTGTCTGCAGTTAGGAGTGCAGTCTGGGTCCATGGAACAAATTTAAACTAATTGGCCCTTGCAATGATCAGTCCTAGGACCCTGGCCTTATTAGCATGGTGCTTTAACCAATTGTACATAATAATACCACTGATAGTCTACTAATGCATTTCCTAGATCCCAGTTTTTCTTGAATGATTAGAAATGGTGGGGAGAGGGGTGGGGAGATACTCTACATGATACTTCTCCAGTCTTCTAAAGATTATAAGAAAAAATAAAAAATTGAAGTCACTTGAATTAATGTGTTGTCATTGAGTCTTACTTGACAATTTATCACACACAAAGTGAGTATGAAGATTTTTCTGATTATATGTTTGGATTGAATTTAAAAAATTTTTTTCAGAGTGCTGGTTGTTCTGTTTTCTTTCTTCTCTGGTGAACCTGATAGGATATAAATTATATTCATATGATGCATAAAGAATAAATAGAGGTGAAAAGTTTCAAGTGAACTAAAGCTAAAATTTGGGTCTCATAATTTTCATTTTTTTGTCATTTTCAAGTGTAATTAAAAGGAACATTTTACCCAGACACTCACACAGCTGCATATGCGTATGTGTAAGAGCTGGGATGTGAAATGTGATACTGTAAATTAGAATGACATCTCAAAGTGATTTTCAAGTGACTGGGAAAACTCAGGTTTAGAAATGGACTTGAATTGTTAGAGAACATTTGAGCATTTACATATTTACCCACTAATACAGGTGAACTTTTTATTTATTTATTTATTTATTTTTATTATACTTTAAGTTCTAGGGTACATGTGCATAATGTGCAGGTTTGTTACATATGTATACCTGTGCCATGTTGGTGTGCTGCACCCATCAACTCGTCAGCACCCATCAATTCATTTATATCATGTATAACTCCCCAATGCAATCCCTCCACCCTCCCCATGATAGGCCCCAGTGTGTGATGTTCCCCTTCCCGAGTCCAAGTGATCTCATTGTTCAGTTCCCACCTATGAGTGAGAACATGCGGTGTTTGGTTTTCTGTTCTTGTGATAGTTTGCTAAGAATGATGGTTTCCAGCTGCATCCATGTCCCTACAAAGGAC
>NW_016816842.1:484411-543462 GCF_001698545.2 Rhinopithecus bieti
ATGCCTTTTCTGCATCTATTGAGATAATCATGTGGTTCTTGTCTTTGGTTCTGTTTATATGCTGGATTACATTTATTGATTTGCGAATGTTGAACCAGCCTTGCATCCCAGGGATGAAGCCCACTTGATCATGGTGGATAAGCTTTTTGATGTGCTGCTGAATCCGGTTTGCCAGTATTTTATTGAGGATTTTTGCATCGATGTTCATCAGTGATATTGGTCTAAAATTCTCTTTTTTTTGTTGTGACAGATGAACTTTTAAAGTTGTAACCTTAATTTTCCCTAGCTTCTCATTCTTAATAAGGTTCTGAAAATACGATGTTGTGTCAAGGTGGGGAAAGGAGCCAAAGAAATGCCTTGCCCATGGTAGGAACTGTGTTTTCTATTGATTTGAATCCACTGGGGCTGACTTGTTTGACCCTACATTCATTCAGCACCAATCACCTATTTAATAACAGGCATTGTGCTTCCTGTGTATAATAGATGGTTGAGGCCATTAGCATCTTTATTTGACCATGTGAAAGGTATTTATAGTGTTATCAATTGCAGGTTGCAGTATTGTTCTTTAGATTATTCAAGCAAACAATGAGTGTTAAGATGTGTTGAATGCTGTGCTGAGTAATCTTATCCCTCAAACTTGTAAGTACATTTATTCCCTGTTTTAGGATAGGATTAGAAAATATAATCTTAATAAATTCCACAAGATAGAAAATACATACAGACTAAAAAAGTGGAAATAGGGAACATTGTCAAAAATTATACTCTACCTAAAATAACAAAGTTAGGGATAGGATTCAAGCCTGGACTGTGCAAATGAGAAATAGACTTTGTTTTGAAGGAACTGACCTACCACAGGACTGAGGTTCGCACACGTGAGAGTGAAAATACACTAGAGGGTCACCTGTACCCCACTGCGGGGTTGGAAATGGGTGGTGAGAGATGGTTTACTGGAAGTGGAGAAATAACTAAACCAAGGCTGATTCGTCATTCTAGCACAGTCTTCATGGAAAGGTATTAATATTTTAAACACTTTGAAGTCATATGCTACTTGTTCAATCCTCCCAGACTACAATTATGTTTATGGTACTTTATGTTAAGTAACTTCCAGCTGTCTCTATATATGATTCTCTCTCTTGGCCATTTCCTTCAAGGTGTTTTGGCCTCTGAAACTTACCTTTTAAACTTCAGATATGGTAGTTTCCCCTATGGGAAAACTATGGGAGTTTCAGCACCATCACCCTAACGCAACTTTTGTGAAGACAGTATGAGGGTTAAGACTGATTGCTAGATCACGAAATGGCTGAAAGAGGACATAGCAGAGTAAAGGCATGCAGAGTAATTTGCATAAGATGGCTGAGAGCACAGAAGATGGCCAAGAGCAGTTTGTGGATTGTTGGGGGGTGGGGGGAGGGGGAGAATATACACAGAGTCTAGTAATATGTGTGTAAAAAATAGGGTTTTTTTTGTGGATTGTTTTATGGTTTTTTTGTGGGGGGAGGGGGATGGAGTCTTGCTCTGTGCCCCAGGCTGGAATGCAATGGCATGATCATAGCTCACTGCAGCCTTGTACTCCTAGGCTCAAGTGATCCCCTTGCTTCAGCCCCCCGAGTAGGTGGGACTACAGGCATGTGCCACCATACCCAGTTATGTTTATTATGTTGTATAGAGACAGGGTCTTGCTGTGTTTCCCAGGCTTGCTGTTAAACTCCCGGTCGCAAGTGATCACCCTACCTCGGACTAAAAATATCCTTTAAGAAAGTACTTCCAAGGCAGCATATCCAATGCTGCATGGGACAGCTTTAAATGAGCTATGCATGTTTTTTGTTGAGGATGATTGTGAGACAGTAGAGTTGTAGTTTGATAATATTCTATAGGCTGCGTGGGCAAATAAGGGACAGTGAAATAAACAGAGGACTTCAGAGGATTAAATCACTGCTCTGCCTTGATTGATCTGTGTAGCCTTGCTCAAGTCACATTTTTCTGAGCCTCAACTTTCTCATCTGCAAAATAAGGATAATAAATGCCTACATGAATTTCTGTGAATGTCAAATCACTTGAGATAATTTGTAAACTGTGAAGTACTAAATACATACCATATTCAGATTTTATGTATTTATTTTTTTAAAGAGGTCTCACTCTGTTGCCCAGGCGGAGTGCAGTGGCATGATCATAGCTCACTGTATCCTCGAACTCGGGCTCTAGAGATCCTCTTGCCTCAGCCTCCTGAAGAACTGAGACTTCACACTTGCTCCACTATGTCTAGCTAATCTTTGTTTTATTTTTTATAGAGACAAGGTTTTTGTTTGTTTGTTTATGTTACCCAGACTGGTCTTGAAATCCTGGACAGAAGCAGTCCTCCCGCCTTGGCCTCCCAAAGTGTTGGGATTGCAGGTGTGATTACACTGTGCCCAGCCTATCCAGATTTTGAAGCGGCACAAAAGCAAGATAGAGCAGAGTTGGACAAGTGTATTTACTGTATTCAGTAAATACAGATTCCAAATACTTTGGAATCTGTTGGGGGTGGGGTGGGAGATAAATAAGAAAATTAGCAAACAATGTGGGGTAGATTGTATTTCCCGTATGCTCTTCTTACAATATGATGTTGGGATTCCTTCAAAAGAGATAGGGTCTATGTTACCTCCCATTGAGCCTGAGTGGACCTTTGTAAGTGCCCCAACCAATAGGAGAAATGGTAGAAATGACACTACATGACTTTTTGGGCTAGGTCCTAAAGGCAGTAGGGAGTCTGGCTTCCTCACAATTGGAAGCCTCATTTCATGTAAAGCAGAACATGTAATAACTTTCGCTTGTAGACAATATTATCTTTCAAAAGACTGAAGAAGATATGAGAGTCTGTCTGAATTTAATTGACCAAGGAATAACTAGTTAGTGAGGCAGAAGTGATAGGAATTTTGTAAATGAGTGATTACTTATCTCATAATTTGTGTTCACTGACAAATGGAGTACGGGGTATTATAAAGCACATGCCCTAAACCTTAGGAACATAATTCAAAAAAACTTCATTAAAAAACTATGACTGTAGTCTGGGCAACATACAGAGACCCCCATCTCTCAAAAACACTTTTAAAAATCACCCAGGTGTGGTGGTGCACACCTAAAGTCCCAGCAGTTCAGGAGGCTGAGATGGCAGGATCACAAGCTCAGGAGGTTGGGGCTACAGTGAGCCATGATCGCGCCACTGCACTCCACCTGGGGTGTCAGAGCGAGACCCTGTCTCAAAAAAAAGTATGATTTCATTATCACATACCCTGAACGGGATGGAACATTCTGGATGAAGTCTAAACAACACTGACATACATTGCCACAAATGAGAAACAATAAGCAGAAGTGTCATCCTACAAAAGAAAGGGAATATACTGGGGTGGAGGTCCCCACTGTCTCACTCCTAAGCTACTGGTTAATCATGAACAGGAACCTGGCCAACCCGTGATTCAAAAGCATAGTTATGGACAATGAGGTTAAGACATTGGAACCACTTTCTTCTCTCTCCCTTTTTTTCTCTTACATTATTTTTCTTTCACTATTTCTGTTCCTTCTTTGCTATTCTTTTTTCTTTCTTTCTTTCTCCTGAGTGTCTATGCCATAATCACAGGTATACATCGAATAGAAGCAAGCAGCAGATGCTATGTGATGAGATTTGAAGCCCTGCCTCTCATGCAGGTTAGGCTTATTTGTTTTTTAGTATTCATATTTCAGGAACATTCAAAACTAAATTGATCATCAGAAGATTGTGAGACCCCCTGGATTAGTTTGTAAGCTTCTTAAAGGCATTAAGTTCAGAGAGCATAAAGCTACCTCACACAATGAGCAAGTGTGAATGAATGAGCAATGCTAGGGGGTACAGGAGGCATTCAGAGGGCAATCTGAAGGTATTAGAAGTATGGTGGAGATTCAATGGCATTAAGATGATGCTATGATCCAGGGGCCTGGAAATGCCAGCATTCTGCACTCAACTACAACTTGCACTTGCCATAACCTTAAAAAAAAAATTCCCTAAAGTGGCACACAAGAATCAATGGCCAGTGGGAAACAAGGCACCCTCTTAATATGTGCTATGCCCATTTCCCAAACCCTAGTGTAGAAATGAGCTAGAGGATGTGGCTGGAACTATAAGGCCTCTAGAGCCACTTCCTTCCCCGTGGCACCTTACCATCTCACGCTGACGGGGGCATTTCAGTATATGAGAATCGAGTGAATAAGGAGTAGGATGGCCAGGACTCATCAGTGAGCAGGTGGGCCCCACCCCTTTTCTCACTGCTCCAGTTGCATAGGAGCAAAGAAAGGAAGACGCAAAAAAGAGACATGTCCACATGTGAGGCCTAGTAATGGAAAATGCTCACTGCTGGATGGGGTTCAGTAAGTATTCTACGATCTGATCAGTCAGGCCACTCCTGGAGAGCAGGGCTTGTGAATATTTCTCAAATTCTTTGGAACCCTCCCTCCCTTTACCTCTACCACAGCCCAAACCACCTCCAGGTGTTGCCTGGGTTTCTGTAAGTTTCTGTACATACACTCTTGTTGGCCTCTGGTTCTTGCTCCACATAACAGCCATGCATCAGCAGCTTCCCAGTTGTTACTTAGAGAAACATGGCGTTCCTTACCTTGGCCCTATGTAGTCATCTGCTGCCCGTAGCCCCCGCCTTCCCTACAGTAAGCCTCTCATCCTCTCAGCTCTTTCACCACCGGACTGCTTTCAGCTTCGGATACTTGGTCATGCCCTCTTGCGCTACAAAGGCACTATTTTCTGTCTACACTCTATTAAACCTCATACTCCCACCCCATGCGTCCCTTGGATTTCAGCCCTAGCATCACTTTCCCAGAAAAACTTATCCTGATTTTCTTGATTGGGTCATGTTAACCATTTCAGAATCTCTCTCTCATCACTCTGTACAGTTTCTGTAGCTTCTAGATGGCTGTTTGTAATGTGTGAGAATTTGATGAATGTCTGTTTTGCCTGCCTGCCCAGAGCGGTCTTGCTTCCACTGTGTGTTCTGTGTTGGCCACAGTCCTTGGTGAACAGCAGATGTTTGGTGAATGTGGTCGAAGGAGAGGATGCAGGCCCCCTGAGTTATATCCAAGGATGCAAAGAGAGCTTGCCGGTCCTGCAGAAGAATCACTGTCAGGGAGTTTGAGGCTCTGGATAACCACAGTAAGACCAGAAAACTGGACATGGGATTTTCAAAATGGGAGGGAAAATAGTGGATTGTGAAACCAAGAGATAGCTGATCTGGATTTCAGTTCCCAGTAAAATTCTAGAATGTTCATAACCACTCTACCAGGTAGGCTCAGCAGGTCTTAATCATTAACTCCATGCTACAAGTAAGAAAATGGAAGCTTAGACACATTGGAGACCGTGGGCAAGGTCACACAGTGAAGAGGGAGAACCAGGTCTCAGATCCAGACCTGACTTCTCTCATCTACACTCTAGACAGCCTGTCACTGGGTCTGCCATAGATGGTATTTGAGTAAAAGCTAATGCTAATCACTTTGTTGTCACAGTCTAGTGAGGCTGCCACTGTCATCATAAAATAATCTGGACCCTGTTTCTCAGGCTCCTTTCTGCATCACATTTTGTTTTGTGCTCCCACCAGGTCCTAGCCCATGACAGATGTCAGGTGGCTGATAGAGGCAGAATGACTTTCTCTTGTCAGGGCAAACCCCCAGAATCAACAAATAGCCTAGATCCTGGAGGAGAGACCTGCCCAACAGGAGCTGAACGCCTGACACCAGGAAAGCCGTGGCCCCTCCCTCTCCATTCTGTCTTACCAGGGAAACCAGAGGAAGAAGACTGGCCCACCCCAACTTCCCTGGGAGCCAGGCACTCTCAGCCCGTGTGAGGGGCTTGTGCTTTGTTCAGGCCTGCATCTCCCGAGTCACCCCCTCACAACTCCCCAGAATGCTGGGTGGCCCTCTGGCAGGACACCCTCTTTGACCTGGGGCTCCTGGAAGTGCTTTTCAAAGTCCATGAAGAAGGAAAACCTTTTTCTGTTTTCTCTCTTCGCCTGGATTAAACAGGCTGCATTGTGTAGAGGAGAGAGTCTGGCATTGGCATGAGACCTAGGTTCCCATCTCGGCTCCACCCTCAGAGCTGGCAAACCCTTGTGAGTGTGTGCAGAATTCCTGTGATTTTTTTAAATAGGCATGCTTGCCCTAGGGAGGTGCATCACAATGAGCAACTAAAACATATATGCAGTTTATATAAGTACTCTGTTTAAATAGTAAATTACTCGTGCTGCCTCAGTGATATATCCACCTTCTCCCTGTCATTGAAAATTGTAACTACAATAAGACACCACTGCCAGCAAAACGTATTCTATCTCTCAGGTGTTTTGAAGAGGGGAAAAAAAACTATTGGGCTAGAAATCTCATGATTTTCAAACCTTGGCTGAGCATTAGAATCATCTGAGAAGTTTAAAGAAAATACTGATTTCCAGGCCCCACCCCAGACCAATTAAGTAATTAAGTCAGAATATCTGGAGGTGGGTCCCCCAGGTACTGGCATTTTCTGAAACCACCCCTAGGTGATTATAAAAAGTACACCACACTAGGGAAGCCACCTCTCGAAGCACTTTTGACTGTGGTTCCAAGGCCTAGGTTATGAGATAGATATGTTTTTGTGTACATACCTATTCACATCATGACAATGTTTTCAACCTGCTTTCCCATTCCTATTCTGGTTGACCTTGTTGGAGCCCTGATCCCTCTCCAGGGTTCAGACTTTCTGACAAATGACACTGTCTTTCAGGTTATGATTTTGTTGCCAGCCTTCACACAGAAGGCAGTTCTCAGTGCCAGCCACTGGAAGGAAAGAGGTGAGAGAGCATCTGTCTGTGGCTGAGCTGGGTGAGACACACAAAGCAATAGGCTCACTATTATGTGCTTCACCTTGACCTTGAGGTGTTACTGACTAGAGAAAAAGGTGAGTTTAAGGCTGGGCGTTGTGGCTTACGCCTATAATCCCAGCAGGCGGATCACCTGAGCTCGGGAGTTCAAGACCAGCCTGGCCAACATGGTGAAACCCTGTCTTTACTAAAAATACAAAATCACCCGCACATGGTGGTGCATGCCTGTAATTCCAGCTACTTGGGAGGCTGAGGCAGGAGAATTTCTTGAACCCAGGAGGTGGAGATTGCCATGAGCCGAGATTGCGCCATTGCACTCCAGCCTGGGCAATAAAAGCGAAACTCCATCTAAAAAAAAAGGTGAGTTTAATAACAACATTATTCTTTTTTAATGTATAACTGAGCTTCAAAAACAATGAATTCAAACAATGAAATAAATAGAACTACTTTGAAAGGAAATAAAATGTTTTAATTTTTTAACCTTGGTTGGATGTTCTAGGTATTCACTATCACTGCATAACGATTACCCCAAACCTTAGTGGCTTACAACAACGACAATAATTTATTTTCTCTTATGGTTTCTGTGAGTCAGGAATTCAGACAGAGCCCAGCAAGCACAGCTTGTCTTTGCTGTACAACGCCTGGAGCCTCCACTGGGAACTGGAATCATCTGCAGGCTTGTTTCACTCACATGTCCAGTGGTTGACACTGGCTGTTGGCTGGAACACCCACAAGTGGCCTCTCCCTGTGGCCTGGGCTTCCTCACAACATGGTAGCTGAATCCCAAGGGTAAGTGCACTGACAGTGAGGAAGCCAGGCTCCCTATTGCCTTTAGGACCTAACCCACAAAGTCATGTAGTGTCATTTCTACCATTTCTCCTATTGGTTGGGGTACTTACAAAGGTCCACTCAGGCTCAATGGGAGGTAACATAGACCCTAACTCCTTTTGAAGGAATCCCAACATCATATTGTAAGAAGAGCATATGGGAAATACAATCTGCCAAACACTGTTTGTTTTTAATTTTCTTATTCATCTCCCACCCCACCCCCTCCAGATTCCAAAGTAACGTATGCTCATTGCAAGAAAAAAAAAATTAAATAAAAATCCAGAATGGACTGGTTTGGTGGTTCACGCCTATAATCCCGGCACTTTGCGGGGCTTAGGCAGGAGAATTGCCTGAGACCAGGCTGGGCAACACAGTGAGACCCTGTCTCTACCACAACAACAACAAAAATTCAGAATTTGTACTCCAAAGTCTATACTCACTATCTCAATCCCTCCCTGGAGATAACCACTATTAACAGATTGATGTGTATTTTTCTTTTTTCTTTTCTTTCTTTTTTTTTTTTTTTTTGAGATGGAGTTTTGCTCTCGTTGTCCAGGCTGGAGTCCAATGGCATGATCTAGGCTCACTGCAACCTCTGCCTCCCTGGTTCAAGCGATTCTCCTGCCTCAGCCTCCAGAGTAGCTGGAATTACAGGCATGCACCACCACACCCAGCTAATTTTTTTTTGTATTTTTAGTAGAGATGGAGTTTTTCCATGTTGGTCAGACTGGTCTTGAACTCCCAACCTCAGGTGATCCACCCACCTCGGTCTCCCAAAGTGCTGGGATTACAGGCATGAGCCACTGCACCGGCTGTATTTTTCTGTACAACACACACACATATATAGAGTACATATATATACTGTATACATATATTGTGTATATATATGTACTATATACATATGTACACACTGCTTTTTAAAAAACACTATACATTATTCTTCAACTTGCTGTATTTATTCATTATTATGTAATGAACAGAGTTCCATGTTAGCACATATGGAAACACTTAATTCTTTGTTTCTTTCTCTTTTTTTTTGAGATGGAGTCTCACTCTGTCAGCCAGGCTGGAGTGCAGTGGCATCATCTCAGTGCATTGCAACCTCTGCCTCCCAGGTTCAAGCAATTCTCATGCCTCAACCTCCTGAGTAGATTACAGGCACACACCATGATGCCTAGCTAATTTTTGTTGTATTTTTATTAGAAATGAGGTTTTTAGGCCGAGGTGGGTGTATCACCTGAAGTCAGGAGTTCAAGACAAGCCTGGCCAACATGATGAAACCCCATCTCTACTAAAAATACAACAATTAGCCGGGTGTGGTGGTGGGTGCTTGTAATCCCGGCTATTCGGGAGGCTGATGCAGAAGAATCACTTGAACCTGGGAGGCAGAGGTTGTGGTGAGCCAAGATCATGCCACTGCACTCCAACCTGGCAACAGAGTGAGACTCCGTCTCAGAAAAAAAAAAGAAAAGAAAAGAAAAAGAAAAGAAATGGGGTTTTTGTTTTTTGTATTTTTATTAAGAAATGTAGGGCCCCCAGCGGCTGGGCACAGTGGTTCACCGCCTGTAATCCCAGAATTTGGAAGTTAAGTGGGGGTGGGGGGGCGGATCACGGAAGTCAGGAGTTCGAGACCAGCCTGGCCAATATGGTAAAACCCCATCTCTACTAAAGATACAAAAATTAGCTGGGCACAGTGGTGGGTGCCTATAATCCCAGCTACTCAGGAGGCTGAGGCAGGAGAATTGTTGGAACCCCAGAGGTGGAGGTTGTAGTGAGCCGAGATCATGCCATTGCACTCCAGCCAGGGTGACAGGGTGAGGCTCCGTCTCAAAAAAAAAAAAAAAGAAAGAAATGTTAGCCAGGCTGATCTCAAACTCCTGATCTCAGGTGATTCCCTGGCCTCAGCCTCTCAAAGTGCTAGGATTATAGGCGTGAGCCACTGCACCCAGCCCAAAAACACCTAATTATTTCTAATGCCAGCTGTCGTAGTATGGCTGTACCATAACTTATCTAAGCAGTCTTCTGTTGATGGACATTTAGGTTGTTCTCATTGTTTAAAGTATTACAAATTAATGATGCAACAAATGTGCTTTTACTAGTTCATGTAGGGCAGTATCTTAAAAATGGCAATGTTTAAAGGATATGCAGGATACTATTTCTCCCTCTCTCTCTCTCTCTTTTTTTTTTTTGAGACAGAGTCTTACTCTGTCACCCAGGCTGGAGTGCGGTGGCATGATCTCAGCTCACTGCAACCTCTACCTCCTGGGTTCAAGCGATTCTCCTGTCTCAGCCTCCCGAGTAGCTGGAATTACAGATGCCTACCAGCACACCTGGCTAAATTTTGTATTTTTAGTAGAGATAGGTTTTCACCATGTTGGCCAGGCTGGTCTCAAACTCCTGACCTCAGATGATCCACCTGCCTCAGCCTCCCTAGGTGTTGGGATTACAGG
The DNA here is from genome assembly GCF_001698545.2 of Rhinopithecus bieti. NCBI lineage: Eukaryota > Metazoa > Chordata > Mammalia > Primates > Cercopithecidae > Rhinopithecus > Rhinopithecus bieti. The sequence continues at coordinate 494,553 of NW_016816842.1, forward strand.
TGCGAGCCACCTTGCCCAGCCAGGATACTATTTTTCAACATGAGTATTTTTTTTTAAGGTTAGTATCATTGTTATAAGAAAAATCTACATTAAGCAGGATATATATCTTTTTTCTTTGCAAAGGGCAGGTTTCTCTAGCCTTAACATGAAGAAAAGAAACAAATATATTTGTTCCTGGGTTTAGAAGATGCTTGTAAACTTTGAAGGGGATTTCTCATTTATTTAGAAAATGACGAGTGACGGGAAGTAGGTGGTTATAAAGCAAGAGGTGGATTTCCTTTTCTAATGTTTTTAACTCAGGCTGATATGGAATTGAATGTAGATTCTTCAGAATTCATGTTGACACTTAGAGGGAGGCTCATCGGAAGGTGACAGCGAAGAGGAAACCAGCTTGAGGCAAAAAAAAAAAAAAAAAGGGGATGTATGACCCACCAAAATGAAAAGAAAATGACTCTGCTGGTCATACTGATGGATCATGGAAATACAGTCAGCCCTTCATATCTGTGGATTTGACCAATGGCAGGTCAAAATATTTGGTTTAAAAAAAAAAAGCGTGGTTGCATCTGTACTGAGCATGTACAAACTTTTCTTCTTGTCATTATTCCCTAAACAATACAGTATAACAACGATTTACATAGTTTTTTTTTTTTTTGGTTTGATTGTTTTTTTTTTAAGACAGGATCTCACTCTGTCACTCAGGCGTAATGTAGTGGTATGATCATGGCTCACTAAAGACTCAACATCCTGGGCTCAGGCAATCCTACCACCTCAGCCTCCCAAGTAACTGGCACTACAGGTATGCACCACCATGCCCAGCTAATTTTTAAAGTTTCTTTTGTGGGGAAAAGAATAGGCTCTCACCATATTGCCCAAGCTGGTCTCGAATTCCTGGGCTCATGCGATCCTCTTACCTTGGTCTCCCAAAGTGCTGGGATTACAGGTGTGAGCTACTGTGCCTGGCCTTGAATTAGGTATTGTAAGTAATCTGGAGATGACTTAAAGTATGTGGGAGGATGTGTGTAGGTTAAATGCAAATACTACATCATTTTATATCAGGGACTTAAGCATCTATGGATTTTGGTATTGGTCAGGGAGCCTGCAGCTAATCCCCTGCAGATGCCAAGGGGTGACTGCATAATGGATTCCAGTAATATAACTGTGTCAACCTGTCCGCCTCTTCATCCTTTGTTCGCAGATGGCTAATCTGTAATTTTTGGGGGGTCTTTTTTTCTGGCTGAACATGAAATTCTGACACATGCTACAACATGGATGAACCTTGAGGACATTATGCTGAGTGAAGTAATCCAGACACAAAAGGACAAGTATTGTATGATTCTACTTACATGAAATATACAAAATAGGTAAATCCATAGAGACGGGAAGTAGATGAAGGGAGTTATCTCTGCGAGTAGGCGAAACGGGGAGTTCGTGCTTAGTGGGTATAGAGTTTCTACTGGGGACGATGAACGTTTTGGAAATAGCGGTGATGGCTGGACAATATTGTGAGTGTGATTAATGCCACTGAACTGTACACTTAAAATGGTAAAAATGGCAAATTTGATGTTCTATGTCTTCACACACGTCTTCGCTGGAGCAGAAGCGAGAGGTTAGGTTCCGTCAGTGTTCCCATGGCTTAGCCTTCCCTTTTGTTTTTAAAAGAACAACCTCTATTTTTAGGGATTTTCACACAAAGGCTTGTGGGCGTGGGAAGTTCTCCCAGCTGCCCTCCTGTTTCTCAGAAGCCCACATGGAAGCCTCGCAAGTTATTTAAGTTTTAGGAAATATGCCAGATTGGGAATGGAGATAATTTAATCTCTGTATGTTAATTTAGGTTTTTTTTTTCCTGCAACATGAGGTCCTGGAAACCTTACTTCACCCCTAGGAAAGGCAGTTCTGGATCTTGCTGAAAGTGGTAAGGGTAATTCACCCCTATACAGCATGCCCAGAGCACTTTCCTGGCAAAAGCACTTCCACGCCCTCAGAGTCTGGGGTCACCTGATCACGCAGCCAGGCGCACACGGAGACCCCCGCTACCGGGGTCTCGGTCAGCTTGTCCAGATGCTTCTCGGCACCTGCCCAGGGGGCTGCGGGTTTCCCTGCACTCCGGGCTTACCCCGGGCTTTCTCAGTCCTGCGTGCAGCGCTCACAGCCATTTCTCAGAGCCGCACAGGGTAGGCTCCTGTCCCTAGTCCCCTGGTCTCGGGGCTGGGCACCTCCGCTGGTGGCACTGTCGAGGGGGGAGCGGCAGTGGCTGGTCACGTTGAGCCTGTGTGCTTGCGGCCCCTACTCCCTGTTTTCTGCCAGCCCTGCCCCTACCCAGGTGAAAGTTCTTGTCCAGTTAGGTGCGAAGGCCCGACCCTTGCGGAGGGAAAGCCTCTGCACCGCCCCCTCTCCACCTGGGCCCGAGACTCCCGGTGCTGGCGTGGCAGGGGTGCCCCCGCCGGGACAGGACAGCTGGGACCCGTGCAGCCGAGCCGGGGCAGCCACGTGGCAGCGGGGCGGGGAACGGGCGGGCCCGGCGCTGGGAGCTGGCTGTCCCGGGAGCAGGTGAGGGCGGAAGGGCTGTGGGGGGGTGGAGAGGGTGGTCTCGGGACAGTTCCTCTCCCCGGCCCGCAGTTAGGAGCCAGGTCTGGGGTCACCTTTGCCCCCACCTCCCCGCCCAGGTGGATCCTCCCCTACCGCCGGTCACCCGCGCGCCGGCACACGGGCGTGGCCCCAGTACTTGGGGTGGGGGTTCGCGTCTGCGTGGGGTGCCAAGGGGTCCGGGTCCCAGCGTGGCCCAGACGTGAGGGTCGGGGCTCCGCGGAGGAGCCGGCTCTGCGGGGCGGCGGGAAGGGCGAGTTGAAGCCTGGGGTCCCTTGCTCTGTGGGGGACACCCGGGTGCTCTGGTCCTTTACCTGTCACCCGGCTTTTGGCAGGACTGCAGTCCACGAAGTCCCCCAGCCTTCCCAGCTTCCCACTGGGCTAACCCTGTTCCCCCAACCCTCCACTCTTAGTGCCCGGGCGCCTTCCCTCCTCGCCAGCGCTGGCTGCTGTCCTAAGTCGCCTTCTTCCCAGGACGACCAGCTCTACCCTTCCCTCTTGCTCTCGTCCTCCCCCTTCCTCCTTCTTCCAAAGGGTCCTGAGCCCCGTCTACCTTGCAGCACTGTGCTGGGGAGAAGAGCCACACAGAGCAGGGGGACAAACTCCCCCTCCCCTCAGGGAAAGCCAGGTCCAGCGCGAAGAGGTGGGTGCCTGGGGGTGGATTGAGGAGCTGCCCTAGTCCTGTCCAGTCTTTTCTCACCCACCCTCTTCTCTCCCCTACCCTTCTCCGGCCCTGCTCCAGAAGGGTCCCAAGACAGCCTCCTCATGGCCGCTCTCCCTTCTGCTCAGCTACGTTCACTCACCACCTGCAGCCAGGTCTAGTGAGTCATGATGCCCTCCTCCTGGAGAGAGGGGTTCACGAGGCACCTGAGGGCAGGAGAGGAGTGTGACTCTGTGTCCTCAAGGCTGGGCAGCCGGGCTGTGACCCTCACATATTTAAGGAGCTCAGGGAAGAAGGAGAGAGCTGGGAGTGCCTGAGGCTTTAGGGCAGCAACGTTTGAGCACAGATGGGCTCTGAAGGACCAGCGGGATCTACTTGGGTACCAAAAACGTAACCCGGCCAAGTTTTCAGATGAGGCAGACAAGGCTTCTTCCCCGGCCAGGGCCTTGCCTGGTAGTTTGAACAATTCTAGTAGAGAGAAAGGATGGACAACAAGAGCAGAGGAGAGGAGGAACCAGCCTGACCAAGGATGCTGTTACCTTGCAGAGCAGTCTCCCTGTCCAGATCACCAGGATCCCGTTTGCTGGAGAATGACCCAGATGTCCCAGGTGCAGGAGCTCTTCCACGAGGCAGCCCAGCAGGTAGGCTCCAGATGTGCCAGGCCTGTGATGGAGGCCTGTGAGCACTGGGATCCCCAGACAGTGGGCTGGATACAAACATTACAGTGCACTCTTTAGATGTAATTAACTCCAAAGTCTTTTTTGGTCATCCAGTTTAATGAGAAAATATAGCCAAAATATTATAGCCATTATTAACTGTTGATGTACAGAAAACTTTTGGCATTATCTGTGGTGGATTTTGAATCCTGAGATCTCCCACAACTCCAAACCCCATCCTGAGAGGCCTTCCATGGACAGTCACAGTGAGGACTCACATAATATGAATTCATTTTAATTCTGGATCAAACCAATGTAAGAAGGTAAATTTATTTCTGAAAAAACTCTTAAGTTCTGAAGCCGAAAGGATTTCTGGATGCCCTAGTGTTTGCTTTTTTATTTTTTTTTCTTTATCTTCTCCCTGCTGATCATTAGTTATAGCAAATATGCATTCTGTAGATATGGAATTGAAGTGGCTGTCCCCAGAAACAGAGAACTGGTCCCTGAAGAAATAATAATAATAATAATAAACCATACTAAGGTTTTTATTCAGAAACTATGTGCACCCAGGGTCTTTGCCATCCATGATCACTCAACATGAATTTTTCACTATCTCTTGGACTTCTGTCCTGCCTTCTAGAGAGGAGCAGGAGGGTTTCCCAGCCTTATAACAGGGGAACAAGCCCCATCAGTGGGGAGAGAACCAACATGAAACAGAAACCCAGATGGAAAACGTAAGGCCCCAGGAATTCCCAAAGAAGACAAATAAGACATTCTGGGCTCTCCCCTGTGAGAGCATCCGTTCATCTCTCCTCTGTTTAAAACCTTTGGTGTCTCCTCATGTGCACCACTCAGGGCTCAAACTTTCCAGCCTCAGCCCTACACAGTCTGACCCCACCTGAGTCTCAAGTCGGGTTCCCCACGTCTTCATCTTCCTGCCACACTTTCCAGCCAAACCACACCATTCCCCAGGGCTTATATCTTTCCCTTGATCTTTGCTGATGCTTCTTATCGACAATTTGTCATTGAAACCTTCACCCAAGGTAGGACCTGGTATTTAAGTGGACAGTAAATGTTAGTTGATTGACCACATGAACAAACAACAGAAAACTACAATGCAAGTTAAATTGTCCTAAGGGCCCTGAGAGAGTTGATTTCTACAATGTAATGGATACAGTGACCTCTGTGTTGCCTCCTTCTCTCTTAATATCTAAACATTGAAGGATTGGACACTGCCCAATGCCAATGCCCAATTTTAAGGCCTTCGGTGTTCATGATCTGGAAATCCATCCATTCTTTCTCTCTCCCTCCCCTGCACTGTCTTGTTAAGGATACCATTTCTTGATTGGATCATTCATACTCTCCTAACTTCTTTTTCCACATTGCTACTAAAGTGATTCTTTTATGAAGCATACATCTGTACATTTGACCCCTCTGCTTAAATTCCTTCAATAGCTCCTCACTACCTTCAGAATTCAGCTCAGACTCCTCATCTTGGCCCCCAGGGCCCTCCATGATGGTTAACTCACCCCTCCTGTTCCACGGCATCCTGTGTCACTGCACTTACTAGGTAGCATTGAAATGAGCTGTTTCTTTTCTGTCTCCCTTAAGGCTGTGAACTTAAATTCAAGGGCATGTCTTATTTATTTTTGTATCCCCAATACCTGGCGTGGTGGGTTGTGTGTAGAAGATGCTCCATCAGTGTTGCTTCTACTGAACTGAACTCACCTGGCTAGGAATTGGGTGAGTTGCCATTTGCATTAAGTCTTAAAGTAATGGTGGAAGTGGAACATATGGTGGACTTGGGAAGCATATTCCAGGTGGGAGGGTGAGAAAATGATAATAGCTACCAATTAGTGGGCACTTACTGTATACTGAGCACTTAATATGCATTACCTCATTTATCTCCACTACAACATTCTGAAGTTGATATGATTATTTTGGTTTGACAGAAGAAGAACTGTAGCACTGTAAAGGCAGGGACATTTGATGCCAAGTCCCAAGCTTTCATCCTTTTTGCTATGTGCCTCCTGCTCCAAATGGTATAAGGAAAGCCACCCAGATGGTAAATCAAGGACCTGTGAGGAGGAACAGAGAGTAGGTTAGGTGGCTAACATGCTGGAAGCTGAACTCTAGGAGTGGCTGGCCCTCAAGAAATTTCCTGTGAACCTTTGAAAAATTGTATTCCAGTCTTGGGGATCAGAAATTCTGCTAGGAGATTTGACGCCTGCAGAACACAAGATTAGGAGGTAGTGCCCAGTGGGAAGACAGGCTAGTGAGTGTCATGCCACCTTCAGTCTTGACCTGCTCTTCTCTTGGTCACGGTGATTAGAAAGTAGCTCACAGGAAGTTTGGCAAGGGTGGGGACACTTGGAAGTTAGGTGGAGGGTGAATGAATTAACTCTTTGTTTGCTTTAATCATTTTAGGACCAGATAGGGTAGCGCGCTCTCTCTCTCTCTCTCTCTCTCTCTCTCTCTCTCTCTCTGTGTGTGTGTGTGTGTGTGTGTGTGTGTGTGTGTGTGTAGACTGGTCAGTAATAAGTGAACCAGCTAGGAAAGAGCTATAGATCTGAATGTTAATGGTGTGGTGGTCGAGGGTGCATGTGCTGCCTGGGTCAAGTCCTGGCTCTAATGCTTTGTGACCTTGAACAGGTTTTGTAACCTCACTAAGCCTCCATTTCCTCACCTACAAAATGACTGCCCGGTGATTGAAACTACTGTAGAGATTGAAGACAATTAAAAGAGATAATTTGCATAAATATTTGGTATAGTGCTTGGTTCCTGGTCAGCATTCAGCTTATATTATATAAATAGCTAATAATAAAACTAAGGTGGGGAGTATGTATTTAATCCAAGGGGTACTGGTATAAATAAGCAGAAGGATCCATTGGCAAATAAATGCATGACTCAGCACAGCTGAGTCAGGCGGAAGACCTAAGGCAGGAGTCTCAAACCCAGAATCATACCTTGGACCAACACTAGAATGTGGGACATTGTTCTGGACAACCTGCTGGGTGGGCAGTCTATTGAGGATGGTGGATGCTTTCCAGGCCTGAGTGAGTCTGGAGTGGTTCAGGAATATGAGTGTGTGTTTGGAGACCAACCGAAATGCTGGCAGGCCAAGTCTTGTTCCAGAGGCCTCTGTCCGGAGGCACTTTGTGTGCTTTGGTGGTAGACTCAAACCTGGGTTCTGGGTTTTCCATTCTGACCGTGCTGCTGGATAGGCTGGGCCCTTGGGCAAATTACCCGTGGGTTCCCAGTCTATTTCCACAACTATGTGATGGGGTGAGTGGATCTGATTCTCAGGGTTTTTATGAGATTAAAGGAGATGCCATATGTGGAAGGGTCTGGGCCAGTGCCTCTCACATGACAAGCACTAAGTAAAATGCTCGTTTAATGATTGGATGAAGCCGACCGCACACAGAAACCCAGCGGACTAGGCTGTGAAACCTGGGGCTTCCTAAGAAAGAAACAGCCGGTGCAGAGGGAGGTGAATGGAAGGCTAACGAGCCATGATTGGGTGCTTGTCTCTGCCAGGTACTGGACAGAGAGCACGGTTGCAATCTGGTTGTTTCAGGAAGACTGAGTTGGCAGGAGAAAGCAGGTAGCCTGAGACAAAAACAGATGGCAAGCTGACAAGCTGTGTGGAGGTCTGAAGTCCAGCAGAATCTCATGCTCTTAGCGTCAGGAATAGGGAGAAAACTCGGTTTCATTTACCAGGTGTTTATTGAATGACAGTTCTTGCCAGAACCTCCAGCTCCTGCTGGAGATATTAAAACAAACACAAAAACAACAGCAATCTCCTAGTTCTTATTGAATAAGAAGTGCCTGCAGCTAGACTGAGGCTTTTGTCTCCCTTCTCGCAGGGTTGGAGAGTCTCAATAGCAACTTAAAAGGGAAGCTGGCCTGAGAATAAGTCACCAAAAGCCAGTTTAACTAGTATACCAGATTCATGCTCTTTCTTCTGCATTCTGCTTTACCACAGAGACTTGAAGTATGGCACTAGTGGGTCCATGTGGACCCTTTTCTAGGAGGTCTGCAGGCCAAAGTCTGGCTAATTATTCTAGGAAAAAACCCACTGCCGGCCGTGGGAGTAGGCTCCCCATCAGAACCATGGTGTCTGGCCCAAGCGCAGGAGGAGGAGTTTCCAGGTCGCTGAGGCCTGCCTGGGTTCTGACTCTGCTCCCTGTCTTCTTGTACAACGTCCCAGCTCTTTCCCTTCTGTGTCCTCTCCTCCCTTGCTGTCTCATGGTTTGGATCTGTGTCCCCACCAAATCTTATGTTTAATTGTAATCCCCAGTGTTGGAGGTAGGGCCTGGTGGGAGGTGATAGGATCCTGGGGGTGGTTTCTCATGAATGGTTTAGCACCATTCCCTCGATGCTGTTCTGATAGTGAGTGAGTTCTCATGAAATCTGGTTGTTTAAAAGTGTACAGCACCTCCCAGGACCTCTTGCTCCTGCTCTGGCCATGTAAGATGCCTGCCTCCCCTTTGCCTTCCACCATGATTGAAAGTTTCCTGAGGCCTCCCTGGAAGCAGAAGCTGCTATGCTTCCCGTACAGCCTGTGGAACCATGAGCCAATTAAACCTCTTTTCTTTATAAATTACCAGTCTCAGGTATTTCTTTATAGCAGTGCAAGTACGGACTAATATACACTTTTTCTCTGTCTTTTCCTCTTTAATTAGATGGCTTACCTTAGTGAGCTTGGCGTGGTAAGATAGAGTCTGGTCAAGTTTTGGGGCAATGGTGAATAGGGAGGTGGCACCGGCAAGAGAGGCAGATAGACAGAACCAAGCAATGAAGACACAGAGGAGTCCTCAGAAATCCTCTGGCTTGGTCCCTTTGCTTGTCGTGTCAAGAAGCAAGCCCAGAGACTTGAGTTCCAGCAGTAGTGGGTCCAGGAGGACACAAATGTTGAATGACTTGCCCAGAGCCACACACAAACAGTGGCAGAACCAGATTAGAAGCAAGGCTACTGGCCCCAGAACATAGCCCTGAGTTGACCCTGACACATCCAATTTTGAGTATGGGTGTCAGGCTTCATCGCAAAAGCTTAGCTCTTATTTTCTGAGTGTTCATTAGCCAGTGTATGGTTAAGAACTGACTTTTATTTTACGATGCATTTTTCAGGGCTTTTTTAGCATCTTTAAAAAGCCATTATGCAAAGTGAGCCTCGGTAGACACATGCCAGGCAATAGCATATTGCTTTATTAGCAGATGTAGAGAAATGAATGAGGCTGAGGAGGAAGGAAAAGGGAACTTCAGACAAGAAGGTCTTGTTAGCCCCTCTTTTTTTTCTTTAAACATATTTATATCTCTTGAAGCCCCTCTTTTTAAGATGAGGACACTGGAGCCCAAATGGTTGGGTGGAAGAGCAGGACTCACTTCTGGGATTCCTAGGGCCATGACCCTCTCACTATCCCAGGTTTTGTAGGGCATGAAGCTTATACCATTTTTATGGACTCTCTTTAGTAGAAAGGATACAAATTGCAAATAGAAAATTTGGCATTACCTTTGGAAGGGACCAAATGCCAAGTGATGTGTCCTGAGGCTTGAGCTGTTCGCTTCACCGTAAAACCACCTCTGGTCAAGGGACAGAAGCAGCTTTACAGGCAGCAGAAGACAAGAGGCTAGTGCTCCTGGAGTTGGAGAGAAATGGCAGATCCTGTTCTCAGGATTGAGATGCAGCACAAGTATTTCATGTGCACACTGACATCCTTTCCTCTCTTTCTCCTCTGTCTTTCCTCCTTTCCATTTTATAGTCCCACTGGTTACTTTGCCTGAAAATGACAACTGGGCCCCAAATGCTGCATATTTGTAAAAAATAGAGTGGGGATGTTTTCTGGATAAAAGTGTCCTACCTAGAAACTGGAGTGACAGTGTTCTTCACTGAAATGAGTTAGGCAGGGTTCTGTGACTCATCTGTACTTGCAGGTTTTTAACTTACAGAGGTGAGAACACGGAGAGGTCAATGTCACTGAAAGAAGATTTTTGTTACTTACCTTGCTTGAGAAAAGAGAATACACTATGCCACGCAGGGCCACAGGGGAAGCACCAGAGATGCTCAGGGGGCTGAAGACAGGAGTTAGGGGAATGCCCAGCCCAAAGCCTTTATTGGGGTTTTTTCAGGAGAGGAAAGGCAGGGCACGGTGAACAGCTTAGGATTGGCAGTTTGAATAATTCTAGTGGGCTCTGGGTTGTAGGGGTGGCCTCTGGTTGCCAGATGCGTGGCTCTGGAATGATTTGCATCGGGAGAAATCTTGGTGTGGTATGTGAGTTAGATGAGGAGGTGGTTTTTGGAGGTATAGACTCAGCATTGGTTATTTTGCTTAAGAAAGGTATGTTCATGGCTAAGCCTTTTGCTATCTCTGAGAATTGGCTAGGTCTGGGAGGGTCAGTCTTTTCTAGGCCAGCAAGATTTTAAAACATTTTTAAGTTGATATATAATAATTATACATGTTTATGGGATACATGTGATATTTTGGTACATATATACAATGTGTAATGATCAATTCAGGGTAATTGGGGTATCCATCGCCTCAAACATTGATCATTTCTTTGTTTTAGGAGCATTTCAAATCTACTCCTCTAGCTATTTTGAAGTATACAATAAGTTACTGTTAACTATAGTTACCTTACTGTGTTATAGAGCACTAGAACTTACTCTTTTTATCTAACGATACAGTTGTACCCATTAACCAACCTCTCTTTATCCCCCAATCCCCTTCTTACCCTCTGATAACCATCATTCTACTATTGACCTCCATGAAGTCAACTGTTTTAGCTTCCACATATGAGTGAGAACATGTGATATTTGTCTTTCTGTTCCTGGTTTATTTCACTTAACCTAATGACCTCCAGTTCCATCCATGTTGCTGACATGATGGGATTTCATTCATTTTTATGGCTAAATAGTTTTCCATTGTACACATTTACCACATTTTCTTTGTCCATTCATCTTTTGATGGACACTTAGGTTGACTCCTTTTGCTATTGTGAATAGGGCTGCAATAAACATGGGGGTGCAGGCATCCCTTTGATATACTCATTTCCTTTCCTTTGGATAAGTATCCACAGTGGGATTGTTGGATCATATGGTAGTTCTATTTTTAATTTTTAAGGAGCTTCCATATTGTTTTTTATAATGCCTGTAATAATTTACATTTTCACCAACAGTGCACAAGGGTTTCCTTTTCTCCAAAGCCTCACAAACACTTGTTATCTTACATTTTTTGGGTAATAGTCATTCTAACAGGCGTGAGGTGGTATCTCATTGTGTTTTTGATTTGCATTTCCCTGATAATTAGTGTTGTTGAGCATTTTTTCATATGCCTGTTAGCTATTTATATGTCTTCTTTTGAGGAATGTCTATTTAGATGTTTTGACCACTTTTTAATGTGATTAGTCATTTTATGCTGTTGAGTTGTTTGAGTTCCTTACATGTTCTGGATATTAGTCCCTTGCTGCATGAATATCTTGCAAATATTTTATCCCATTCTACAGGTTGTCTTTTCACTCTATTTACTGTTTCCTTTGCTGTGCAGAAACTTTTTAGATCAATATGACCCCGTTTGTCTATTTTTGTTTTTGTTGCCTGTGCTTTTGAAATCTTAGCCATAAAACCTTTTCCCAGACCAATGTCCCAAAGCATGCCCCCTATGTTTTCTTCTAGTAGTTTTGTAGTTTGGATGTTACATTTATGTCTTTAACCCATTTTGTGTTGCTTTTTGTATAGGTCGAGAGATGGGGGTCTAGTTTCATTCTTCTGCATGTGGATATACAGTTTTCCTGGTACCATTTATTACTGGGGAAAGAGGGTGTCCTTTCCCCAATATATGTCCTTGGCACCTTTGTTGAAAATCAGTTGGCTGTAAATATGTGGATTTATTTCCAGATTCTCTATTCTGTTCTGTTGGTCTATGTGTCTGCTTCTATACCAATACCATGCTGTTTTGGCTACCAAGGCTTTGTAGTATATTTTGAAGTTGGGTGGTGTGATGCTTTCAGCTTTGTTCTTTTTGCTCAGGATGGCTTTGCCTGTTCTGGCTCTTTTTTGTTGTTGTTCCATACAAATTCTAGGGGTTTTTTTTTTCTATTTATGTGAAGAATGTCATTGGCATTTTGATAGGGATTGTATTGACTCTGTAGATTGCTTTGCATAGTATGGTCATTTTAACAACAGTAATTCTTCTCATTAATAATTCTAAGCATGGGATGTCTTTCCATTTGTTTGTGTCCTCTTTATTTCATCAGTGTTTTGTAGTTCTCATTGTAGAGGTTTTTCATGTCCTTGGTCAGCAAGATTTTTAAGTTGTCGTAACATCATTAGATACAGATTAAAAAAAAAAAAAAGTGGTTAATACATTCTGCCTAGCTATGAATAGAGAGATTAGGCAACTTCAAACCTTCTCACTGCCTTAAGGTAAATTTCATCCATAGTCAGATATAGACAAAATACTGCATTTGCCATCATTTAATCTTCTGGGGTTTGCAAGGAACACCTAGATGCTATGGTAATGCCTCTGAAGTACTATTCTTGTAATTTGAATAAGGTGCCATTAGGTGGTGCTTTTACTCTGGCCGCCTCGCCTGATTGAACACCCTGGCTTCCCGTAGGGGAGAGTAACTGAGTTTTAGCTTACTTTTTCATTAATTTTATACTTTCTCTGACCAAAATATCTCTCTTCAGAATAACAGTTAAAACATTAGACAATTCTGTATTCCTAGAACATTATCAATTAATTGTAGTAGGATAAAGAGAAATACGCATATGACTGGGCGCGGTGGCTCGTGCCTGTAATCCCAGCACTTTGGGAGTCTGAGGCGAGCAGACCACCTGAAGTCAGGAGTTCAAAACTAGCCTGGCCACCATGGTGAAACCCCGTCTCTACAAAAATACAAAAAAAATTTAACCGGGTGTGGTGGCGGCTGCCTGTAATCCCAGCTACTCAGCAGGCTGAGGTGGGAGAATCACTTGAACCTGGGAGGCAGAGGTTGCAGTGAGCTGAGATCAAACAACTGCACTCCAGCCTAGGTGACAGAGTGAGACTCCATCTCAAAAAAAAAATTAAATTAAATTAAAAAGAAATACACATACTTCAGTATAATTCAATTCAGTATCTCTTTTTGCTCTTCAATAATTATCAAGTATAATCGAATTCCTAAATTTTTTCTTTCTGAATTTTAACACCTTAATCGAAGGGTGGGTGTGCTTGACATGAAAAGTCTTTAGAGGTAGTACCTAGCTTTGATGCTGCTGCTGCTTTTGTTTTTTTCAATCATGGCTTACTGCAGCCTCAACCTCCTGGGTCTGAGTAGCTAGGACCACAGGTGCATGCCACCATGCCTGGCTATTTTTAAAATATTTTGTAGAGGCAGGGTTTTGCCATTTTGCCCAGGCTGGTCTCGAACTCTTGGGCTCAAGCAATCCTCCCACGGGCCTCCCAAAGTACTGGGATTACAGGTATCAGCCATCTCACCCAGCTTTGATGCATTTCTAATACAATAATGCTTTAACATTTACCACTGCTTGGGAGGCCGAGACGGGCGGATCACGAGGTCAGGAGATCGAGACCATCCTGGCTAACACGGTGAAACCCCATCTCTACTAAAAAAATGCAAAAAATTAGCCGGGCGAGGTGGTGGGCGCCTGTAGTCCCGGCTACTCGGGAGGCTGAGGCAGGAGAATGGCGTGAACCTGGGAGGCGGAGTTTGCAGTGAGCTGAGATCCGGCCACTGCACTCCAGCCTGGAGGACAGAGCGAGACTCCGTCTCAAAAAAAAAAAAAAAAAAGGTCCTATTTACATTCCCTTTGTTTTTTGTTGTTTTGTTTTTAGAGACAGGGTGTCACTCTGTTACCCAGGCTGGAGTGCAGTGATGTGATCATAGCTCACTGCAGCCTTAAACTCCTGGGACTCAAGGGATCCTCTCATCTCAGCCTCCCAAGTAGCTAGGACCACAGCACGTGCCACCATGTCTGGCAAATTTTTAAATTTTTGTAGAGATGGGGTCTCACTATGTTTCCCAGGCTGGTGATGAACTCCTTGCCTGGCCTCAAGTGATCTTCCCGCCTCAGCCTCTGAAAGCACTGGGATTACAAATGTGAGCCACTGTGTCCAGCCTATTTGTTTTTGACTTGCTGTGTGAATGTCTTCTTCCCCACATGAACAGCCAGAAAGAAAGAAAAAAGGGTAGTGTGGTACAAATCACTCACCTGTGTAAAAATTCTAGCATGTTCTTTTCCCAATCTGCAGATATCCTGTGAATAACATCACTGTCCCTGGTTACCAGCTTTAGGGGCTCACTGATTAACTTGAGGCCATGGTGGCCAAGCAACCCTCACTAAGCCAAAAATAGTTGTGTTCCTGCTCTGCCATGAGTCTCTGCATTCACAGAATTTAACTTAAAACAAAAAGCCATGACTCATTTTGAGTCACTTTCCTTTTAATTTTAGGTAGTTATTAGTAAAGAATAACACAAAGCAAAACACATTTAAAACTTAAAGATACACAAAAAATGTTGAGGTAGGCATTGATTTTATAAAAGGATTCACCATCTTTAAGTATTCCATTCATTCAATACATTTTAAAATGTGATTGAAATTACAGAAATCTTTTGGTGAATTCATCCACTGAATGAAATGACATATAGCCATAAATGGTATCCCTAATGCTAGGTCAGCCAAAAAACCCATTCTGGTTTAAAAATATTTCTAATAATGTGGTAATTTTTTCTTTAAATATAAAATAAGTTAGTTGTTGTTGTTGTCATTGTTTTTCTTTGAGACAGAGTCTCTTTCTGTTCCCAGCTGGAGTCCAGTGGCACGATCATGGCTCACTGGAGCCTTAACCTCCCAGGCTCAGATGATCCTCCCACCTCAGCCTCCTGAATAGCTAGGACTGCAAGGGCACACCACCATGCCCAGCTTATTTTTTTGTATTTTTAGTAGAGACGGAGTTTCGCCATGTTGCCCAGGCTGGTCTCAAACTCCTGGACTCAAGTGATCCACCTGCCTGGGCCTCCCAAAGTGCTGGGATTCCTGGTGTGAGCCCCTGTGGATAGTCTAGGGTTTTTATCATAGAAGTACTACATGCATGCAGTGAGAAGGATTCACACAATACAGCATGACATGAAACGAAAAGCCTTCTTTCCCTCTTCCTTCACTTCTGTTCCCCAGTGGCAGTCATTGCTAATGGCTTCTGGTTTTCATGTCTTCTAATTTTTCTCATTGTAACTTTAAATAATATCCTTATACCTCAGTTTCTTAGGTTACTAATTTGTTATCATTTTACTTCCTATTTCCCATATGAAAAATAGGACATTGGCACACATACACTTCCTTCCATTTCTCTCATTTCATTTCCATTTTTAATAGTTGTTTTATTATTTTACATTGTCAAGGTTTATACCATTTTTTTCTGTAACCATATTTTTGTGTTTATTATAGTTGGTTATAAAAATTTATTTTATTTTATTTTATTTTTTTTGAGACAAGGTCTTGCTCTGTTGCCCAGGCTGGAGTGCAGTGGCGTGAGCGTAGTTCACTGCAGCCTCGAACTCCTGGGCTCAAGCGATCCTCCCACCTCAGCCTCCCAAGTAGCTGGGACTACAGGCATGTGCCACCACACCTGCCTTTTTTCTCTTTTGGAGAAAGGTTCTGATTATGTTGCCCAGGCTGGTCTCGAACTCCTGGCTTCAAGTGACCCTCCTGCCTTGGCTTCCTAAAGTGTTGGAATTACAGGCATGAGCCACTGCTCCAGGCCTACTGTCTTAACTACTTTTATGTGTAGAGTTCAATGGTATTAAATACATTCATAATGTTTTGCAACCTATTTATTTATTTTGACAAAATTTTACATTTATAGAAAAGTTATAATAATACAATAAAAAAGCCCACACACTCTTGACTCAGTCGATTCGAACTGACCACTTGTTGCCGCTTTGCCTTTTTGCTTTATTATTATACCATTCTCTCTACACATATGCATATATTTTCTCTAAACCGTATACAAATAATTTGCAGACGTCATGTCCTTTTATCCATAAATACTTCAGTGTCTATTTCCTAAGAACAAGAATATTCTTTTACCTAACCACAATATCTGTTTCAGGATCAGGACATGTAACATTCAAAAATCCTATTGTCGGCCAAGCGAGGTGGCTCACGCCTGTAATCCCAGCACTTTGGGAGGCTAAGGCGGGCAGATCACGAGGTCAGGAGCACAAGGCCATCCTGGCCTACACAGTAAAACCCCATCACTACTAAAAGTACAAAAAATTAGCCAGGTATGGTTGCATATGCCTATAGTCCCAGCTACTTGGGAGGCTGAGGCAGGAGAATGGCGTGAACTTGGGAGGCGGAGCTTGCAGTGAGCCGAGATCATGCCACTGCACTCCAGCCTGGGTGACAGAGCGAGACTCCATCTCAAAAAAACAAAACAAAACAAAATCCTATTTTCTAATCCATAACTCTACATTAAAATTTTGCCAGTTATCCCACTAACATCCCCCAGCTTCTCCCCCAGACCTCCTTCCAGGATCCAATCCAGGATCATACGTGACCCTTAGTTGTGATAATTTCTCTTTCTTTATTTTATTTTATTTGAGACAGAGTTTCACTCTTCTCGCCCAGGCTGGAGTTCAGTGGTACGACCTTGGGTCACTGCAACCTCTGCCTCCCAGGTTCAAGCGATGCTTCTGCCTCAGGCTCCCGAGTAGCTGGAATTACAGACATCCACCACCACACTCAGCTAATTTTTGTATTTTTAGTAGAGATGGGGTTTTACCATAGTGGCCAGGCTGGTTTCGAACTCCTGGTCTCAGGTGATTACCCACCTCAGCCTCCCAAAGCTCTGGGATTACAGGCGTGAGCCACCACACCTGGCCAGTTGTGATACTCTCTTTAGTCTCTTTTAATTGGAGCAGTCCCTTGGCCTTTCTTTGTCTTTTATGACCTTGACTGTTTTTTTTTTGCTGTTGTTGTTGTTGTTTTTTAACAGAACACATGTTGGTTATTTTGTAGACTGTCCTCAGGTTTTCTTATTTTTGTTTTTTTGTAATTTATAGGCAGAATTGGGGGTGATGTCCCTCAGTTTGGGGCATGATCTGTCACAGATAGATTTAGGTTTTCTATTTTTGGCAGGAACACCACAGCAGTGATGGCGTGCTCTTCCCGGGACATCATAGTAGGAGCTAAGTGATTTCCATTTGTCCCGTTGTTGGTGATGTTAACTTTGGCTATTTATTTAAGGTGGTGTCCACTAGGTTAATCCACTCTAAGGTTACTAATTTCTCTTTGTAGTTAATAAGTAATTTGTAGAGGATGCTTTGAGACTATAGAAATACCCTGTTCCTCATTAATCCTTCACTCACTAGCATTAGCATCCATTGATGATCCTTGGCAGAACTGGCTCTTGCTGTGATGGCTGCAAAATGGTGAATTTCTAACCCCCTAATTCCTTCCACATGGATCAGCTGGCTTTTCACTGTAAGGAAGGGCTTTCTCTTCTTGCTGCCACACGGGAATGATACCTTGGCCAGGGCCACATCAACATAAAAGGGGATATGTTTGGGACTACAGCAATTCCAGTTGCTCTTCCAGCCCTTAGCCTCCAGGTCCACTCAGTGACAATGAGCAGAAATAGATATATTATGATTAGTCATGACCAGGTAGGGTGGCTCACACCTGTAATCCCAGCACTTTGCGGGGCTGAGGCAGGAGGATCACTTGAGCCAGGAGTTTGAGACCAGCCTGGGCAACAGTGCAAAACTCTGTCTCTACAAAACATACAAAAAAATTAGCTGGGCATGGTGATACACGCCTGTAATCCCAGATACTCAGGAGGCTGAGGCAGGAGGATTGCTTCAGCCTAGGAAGTTGAGGCTGCAGTGAGCCGTGATCACACTGCTGTACTCCAGCCTGGGTGACAGAGCAAGACCCTGTCTCAAAGAAAAAAAAAAAAAACAGTTAATTTATTTATTTATGTCCATATGGACTCAGATTCTTATTCTACTCCTTGAAATTCTATTGCTATTATTTACTTTCAGGACCAAATTGTGCCAGATTTGGCTAGTGGGAGCCCCTTCAAGTGGGCTCTTGTGTCCTTTTGACACATCCTTGTCATTTTCTTCTTTTCAGCACTTCCCTACTTTCCGGCAGAAGATATTCCAGACTCATTTTGTACGTTCTCTGCCCTAGCCTTGAATTAGTAACTTCCGCAAGGAGCCCTAGCTCCTTAAAGTGAAGAATGATAGATCATTCTATCATTCTTAGAAATTCTTCGTTCTAAGATAGATAGAAATTCTATCATTCTTACATAGAAATTCTATCATTCTTAGAAATCAAGATCTGGGTGCTAGGTACGTTCATTGCCACTGGGACGTCTTGGCTTATAGTCACTTTTTTTTGTTTGTTTGAGACAAGGTCTCCTCTGTAGCCCAGGCTGGAGTACAGGAGCATGATTGTAGCTCACTGTGACCTTGAATTCCTAGGCTCAAGCAATCCTCTTGCCTCAGCCTCCTATGTAGCTAGGACTACAGGCACGCACCACCACACCTGGCTAATTTTTCTATTTTTTGTAGCAGTGTGGTCTCATTATGTTGCTCAGGCTGGTCTTAAACACCTGGCCTCAAGCAATTCTCCAGCCTCTGTCTCCCAAAGTGCTGGGATTACAGGTGTGAGCCACTGTGCCTGGCCTTATAGACACTTTAAGTGGGCAGAGGGAAGGAATGTAAATATAAATATGTACATTGATCTATCTGGGTCTCTGTATATTAAAAACCATAAATTCATACTAATATGTCTAACTCCAATTCATCACTATGGGGGTTATTCTTCTCTTCTTTCCTTAGTTGGAATTCCTTCTCCAACCATGAGAAACTTGACTCCTATTCAATATATTTTGTTATTCGCTTACAATTCACAGAAAGCAGATTTAGAATTGGTAATTCATACTCCTACAAATACTCAAATTTTCGATCCAGCATTTAATGTTAATTGCAGTTGTTTTTATTTTAGACTGTGATACATAATCAAAGTACTATGTTCATAAGTTACTCCAGTTAGTTCTTTTTCCACTTTAAGTATGGTTATGGCAGTCATTTGAAATACAGCTAGGATAATTTGTTTCTTTTTGCATTCTGTTTAGATTTTGAACTCTCATCTTTGTTGATTTAATTGTATTTGATGTTGAGTATGTAAAATATTAACATGATTCCCAAAATTTTAACTATATGGATGGGTCTCCTGACTACATATGAATTCTTAAATGGATAGAATATTGGCTGATCCACTGAAGCACCTGGAAGAATAACCTTTCTGCAGCTGATGTTTCATTGGTTCGCCTGTTATTAGGGGGAGGGGGCATTAGGGTCTATGTTGCTCCTCCTTGTGTTAAATCCAGGTAGACTTCCTTGCAGCAGCCCGAGTCCAGCAGGAAAAGCTCTGCCCTTTTGCCAAGGAGGTTGGGAAGGGCCGAGGAAGCCCTTGTTTAGGTGGCCTTGGCATGGCTGCTGTGGCGTTTTGTTGTTTGCCAGATGACATCAGGTGTCCAGAGCTCATCTCTGGGCTCTGAGTTCTGAGGCTGCTGTGTGGTTCTGGGAGGCAGAATTTCGGCATCAATGTTTTCACAGCGTCTGATGGTCTTGCCACTTCGGATGCTGAGCCATGTGTGACCAGGTCATGTGCTTGTGAGAATCCCAGCCTTGAACAGGTGTGAAGATGCACAGGTATGGAGAAAAAAAAAAAAACAGATTGAGTCTGTGGGAACGACTAGATTTTGATCACAGCTTTCATACCAGCTCGGTGGTAGAAGAGACCGACACAGCCACGAAGACCACACATTCCTAGGAATGACTAAATCTATACAGACCAAGGGTGCTGCCCAGATCCTAATCCAGGGAAATAAGACCTTGATGGCTCCAACTGGATCCTTGCTTCCTTGGCTGCAGAGCCATTTCCATTTCCAGCATCAGTCGCCTGGCAGAGCACTCACTGGAGGTCCATTCTGGAGCTCCCACTACAAAACAGAAGGGATGGGCTCTCTTTTACTCAGAATGCCTGGGCTGGGCAGGGGTTAGAGATGCAGCTTTCAGGGCTGAGCTGTAGAGCAAGGATTCCACTTTAAACATGAAGACAAGTTAGCTGGAGAAAATAGCAAATACAATCAAAAGACTTCTTTGTCTTCCTTCCAACTTCCCTGAAGAAATCCTCGTATGTATTTAAAATCCTCTGTTGTGTTTTGTGTTTACACAAGCTTTCACAACTATCATCTCATCTAAACTTTACCAACCCCCCCGAGGCAGGCATGTAGCTGCACATATGGGCTGTAGCCCATGGAGCCCACGGCCATGCTGGCGCCCGGCCCAGCTCTCAATCCCTGTGGTCCAGCACATGGGGCCGGTTCAGAGGCAGGGGAAAGGAATGAGGCTCCTCAGTCTGCCCATTGGATTGCAGTTCAGCAGCAGCTTGGGCATATTCTCTGATGTTTAATTAATAATCCAGTAATTAACTTTGAGGAAGCCATCTGCTGGTTTGCATGTGTGTGTAATCCAGGTGGAACCAGTCTCTGCAGGTGCACTTTGAGAGAAAGGGGCAGGCCAGGTCTTGCTTTGACCTACCCCTGACCTGCATGGACAGAAGCAGAATTTCTCAACTGATTGCTTTTCCTCCAGCTCCCAGAAGGGAGAAAAGGTGTCATCTCACATTTCAAACGCGTTCATGAAGACTTAGCTGGTGACTGAGGCAAAAGGCTTCTGGGGCTGAGCTCATGTCACTGCCTCTGGCAGAACTTTCCAGCCTCTTACTCAGCTCTGCTTGCTGGATGCAGGAATGAGATACTTCCCACTCAGGTGCAACTTCCCCGCCTTTCTAGACAACCCCCTCTCCCCCCTCAACCTGCTCCCCACCTTGCTCAAGTATGGAGATTATTCACAGGAGAACGACTTCCCCTTCTGAATTAAAAACACCCACCAGGCAGTCATGGTTTTTCCAGCATGGGGTGCGGGCCCCCGGGCTCAGACGGACAGGAGTCTGGTTTCTTGTCCTGGGTGCTTGGGTAGGAAGACCCTAGCAATGAGGAGCATGGCGGAGGGATCATCCTGGGCCAGGCGCCAAGTCGCTGCACCCCTGGAACCTGTCAAGCTGGCCCTGCCAGGCTGAGGGTCTTCAGGGAGGAGAGGACTCTTGCCCTCAGGCATGTTTTATGCTGCCCTTTCTGAGGGACCGATTTGCCCCTTGCTTTTCTTATCCCCCTCATCCTCTATCTCTACTTTGCAATAGACCCAATGCCTTGTATAAGGGCCATTCCATTTCCCCAGCCCATTATGTCTATGTAATAGGATGTTGAATGGGATTCATGTTATGCTGGAATTGATGACTGGGGCCCAAATCTGGGACACTAGGCCCTAAAGAGAGCAACCTATGGTTGGGACCAGACCTCTCTCCTGGTGTTTCACAAGAGAGCACAGAACTGGCCTAACCTTCAGCAACCATCACCCCAGCCCTTCCATCCCCTCCTCCCCTGGGCGACAGAAAAGACTGGGTGGTGGCACTCAGAGAATCTTAGCGTGGACTTTGTGGGAGGGCCTATTTGGGGTGAAGCGTTCCTTCTTTCTGCCTTAGGGGAAGGAGTTGGGGATGCAGACTCAGGAGAATCCAGTACTTTGTGTGTATGTGGAGGGGAGCTGACGTTCTGTCCTCCTGTTGCATGTCTGCCCGTACTGCAGACCGTGGCCCTGCCCCTCAGCCTGTCAGAACAGGAGCTGAAGAGAATGGGAGAGCACGCAGGACAGAGCCAGAGCTCTCATGACGCAAGGGAGCCGCTTTTAGTTTTCCAGCCAGTCCTCTCCCAAGAGGCGAGCTCTGGGCACTAGCTAAAGTCTGAATGGCATCACGAATGTGGTGAGGCTGGACAAGGGATCTGTGAGAAAAGCGGGGACACACAAGCTGCTACTTCTTTTTTTGAGACAGGGTCTCACTCTGTCACCCAGCCTGGAGTGCAGTGGTGCAATCTCGGCTCACAGCAACCTCCGCCTCCTGGGTTCAAGTGATTCTCATGCCTCAGCCTCCCGAGTAGCTGGGACTATAGGCACGCACCACGCCTGGCTAATTTTTGTAATTTTTAGCAGAGACGGGGTTTCACCATGTTAACCAGGCTGGTCTCAAACTCCTGACCTCAAGTGATCCACCCACCTCTGCCTCCCAAAGTGCTAGGATTACAGGCATGAGCCACTGCGCCCAGCCCCAAGTTGCTACTTCTATGTGGATGCCTGGGAGGCAGCGTGGCATCTGGGAAATATCCCTCGGGGGATCTATTTGGCATTTTATTCTGGGGCTTTCCATCTCATCCTCTTCCCCTTTCTCTCTGTTTTGGTTTCTTCTTTTTCCTTCTTTCTCTCTCTCTTGCTGGGCTTCCGTAGTGTCTCTCTCTTTCTCCGAGAACATCAGGGTTACTCCCTTGGGGTCAAACCTACGCTCTTCCCACCCAGTCTCTGATGAGCAGACTGTGGGAAGACTTAGTTATAGTTTTCTGTCACACGGTGAGAAAAGGTAGGCACACACCCCTAAATATCCTGAAACAAGCTGCCAGGGCTCAGTCACCAAACCCATTTTAAATCAGTTATATTTTCATTCTCTGGGTAAAGGGTTTCCCGAAGTTTCTACCTGCTCTAAGTTTCTACCCTTGAGGCTGATTCACTAGTCCAGTAAGATCAAGGAAATGAAAGGCACTTCATATACCAGCAGGTAAACAAACGCATACGCAAGCCAGCCTTCAGAGTGGGAAAACGAAGGCGCGCATGAAAGAGGAATAAGGTTTCTACCATCACAAAGGCATTCACGGGTAAGGCAGATGTATTTGCTGTTATGCAAAGTCCAGAGTGTTAGAATTTGAAACCTGAAAGATTTAAATTTAGGGGCAAAAAGGGCAAGTAATGTTTAGCTGAGTGTGGTGCAGGGAAAATCACAGATCTTGCGAGTGCTAGGGGAAGCCCTGGCTGTGAGAAGCCCTGGCTGTGAGATTGGGCCGTCAGGTTTCTTCTCTCAGCCTCCGTCTCCTCAGCCCTCAGCGGGGCCCCCTCCCTGCCCGCCTCACGGGGCTGCTGTGAGGAGCAGAGCAGAGGGCTCCTGTGGAAGCTGACGGCACTCTCTATAGTATTAGTCTTTCTGTTGCTGAGAGTCACTGTTATTACTGAGGAACGGTAGGCCTGTAACAAGACACAATAGGAAGTGGAACACAAGCGGAGACAGGAAGTTGGGACCTATCCTGAATTTCGAGATTAGGATCCTGGGAAACAATCCTGCATTCCCCAGACAGGTCCTTTGGTACCATTTGCTCAAGGGCAAGCCTAGATTGGCAGAGTCTTTGTTCCGAACCCCGAGGACTGTTCTGACATTTATTGACTTTCAGGAGATTGCTCATTTGTGGTTTGCGAAGGACAGGCAAGCAGTCGTGTACATGCATAAATGAAGCTTACGGAGTTGGAGACTGATGGGGACACAAGGAGTCCCCGGACCCATCAGTCCCATGTGGCTGAATTGAGATCCCTGAGTATTTCTGGGGGCCTCTTCTTGATCTGTGGATGTGTGTGATACAGGAGGTGGAAGAGGAGCTGGGATCCTCCCTTTTGATTTTGAGCATGTGCCGTTGGCCTCAGCCTTTGGTCCTAGATCCTGGGCGCACCCATTGTTCTCAACCATTCAGCAGCCATGCCCCGTGGACTCTGGATCTTAGATTTTCCCCTAAACTCTTGATTTTTCTGCCTTTTTATTGTGTTTATGGATAACATTTGCTCACCAGGTCCAGAATCATTGCACATGGTGACTCCTAGCTTTGGATGCCTCCCTCTCCCCACCCACCCAACCCAGCTGAGAACAGTAATCACTCCTGTAGTCGTTTGTGGTCACTGGAAGACTCTGTTCATGCCTGAGTTTAGATTAATTGCCAGACCTACATAAGAGCATTCACAGTGTGAGTTACTACTGGTTTTGTTTAAGATCATTTTAGTATATCCACAAAGTTATGGTTTTTTTAGTAAAGGGTTTCCATTTGAGTGTTTATAAGTGCCTTTGTTATTTGTGAATTGGAAAAACAAGCAAGGAATCTGTTTATGTGTTATTCGCCTCTGATTCCAAACAATCGTCCAATAATGCTGTAGAATCCTGGGGTATCAGCAGAGATCACTGGTATCAGTGCTCAGTCAGGAAAACAGAAATAACTCCAGTCATTTTAAACAGGGAATCTCATCCACAGGGCTGATTGCAGAGGTGTTAAAAGGGCTGAAGGAGCAAAGAGCGCCCAGTAAGGTTGGCCATAGGTTAGTAACTGCCGGAAGCCGCTGTCCCTGCTAGGACTGGAGGATGAAGAGGGCTCATGGGTCCCAGGAGGTGAAACCCAGAATCTCACACTCACTTAGAAGCATCATCTAGTGCTTCTGCCTGCATTCCATGGGCTGGAACTCAGTCACACAGCCACATCTAGCTGCAAAGAGGCTGGGAGTCTACCTGACTCCCTGGCTACTTGAGTGATGACTAGAGGGAAAGGACTAGGTTTGTGAACAATGAGTCTCTGCTACATGTGGGTACGGGAATCACTGTTGTTATGAGAGAACAGTGACCCTTTTGTAGAGGTATACTTCAGGATGTGTGTGTGTGTGTGTGCGTGCATGTGTGTATACACACACACATGCCCTGGCACAATAAGACAGGATTGTTTTTAAGCTGAGTTCTCCTACCTCCCTCCTTCTGTTCCACTCTCACTCCCTCCCCATGCCATCCCTGGCCCTCCCCTCAGCTGATTTCTGTGTATTCTGTTTGCAGGAGGCCCTGGCCCAGCCCCAGCCCTGGTGGAAGAGCCAGCTGTTCGTGTGGGAGCCTGTGCTCTTTGGGACCTGGGATGGTGTGTTCACATCCTGCATGATCAACATCTTTGGGGTTGTGCTCTTCCTGAGGACAGGCTGGCTGGTGGTGAGTACTGAGCTAGTGGCCTGGAGCCTCTCACGGGCCTGAGACAGGAAAGCTCTGCCCCTCTTGGCATTCTATAGTGCAGGCCACAGATTCCTGAAGCACAGATACTCCTGAAACATGAAACAGAAGCAAGCACAGTGAATAGCTAGCATTGCTTGTTAAATGAGCATCCTGCGAACGTAGGCTTCTGAAGTTGCGGTGGAAACCTCACACTGTAGATTTAACTGTGGAATAAGAGCACAGAAGTCAGGGCTCATCATGGGCAGGACTCCAGATGGGTCGGAGAGATCATTGATGGCAATTTTGGCTCCAGCTTGTGGCCCTCTGTAGTTTTCCTGGTACTCTTCACTTCATCTTGGGCCCGCCCTCATGGTTGCCTTCCCCCACTGTACCGCAACCCTGTGGGTAAGACTGTGAATGAGGATGCTTGGTCATAGGTGTGGGCCGCCTACCTCTAGGGATGGATCGCCTAGGATGCACTCTGCTGTGTGAGATCCTGGGGGTCAGTTCATCTCCTTCTGTAGAAGGAACAAAAGGCCTCTTCTTTAAGTCTTATACAAAAGCATCCTAGGACCTTCCAAGCAGATGTGTGCCTGGAGCAGGTGTTCTCAGTCCCACACACAGTGCCATCTCGTGCAGTGGGACTTCAGTAGACCACACAGGTGCGCAGAACAAAAGGCAAGCCAGTCACCATCTAAACATGGCTGAGCGCCTGCTGTGGGCCAAGCACTCCTTAGTGCCAATGGGATTACAAAAGACAAGACATGGCCTGGGGCCTCATCCCCTCCTCTCCTCCCCGCCTCGCCTCATAAGCTAACAACCATGATGGGTAGATATCACATTAGGAGAGTTCTCAAAACAGCATTAAGTCCCTTGGGGTGGAACAGGCTATGAGTGCTGCAGTCACTGAGGTGTCCAGGAAGGCTTCCTGGAGGAGATGCGGTTGAGCCAGGCTTTGAAGGGTGAGCTGGACTAGATGGGTGAAAGAGAGGAGGCCATTCAAGGTGTAGAATCTACTAGTCAGGATTCTCCAGAGAAACAGGCCAATGCCAACAGGAGATGTAAGTATATCAGGTATATATTAGCAGGTAAGGATTGATGCTGCAGTCTTGAGTCTGAAGGCTGGAAATGCAGGAAGAATTTCTGTGTTGCAGCCTGGAGGCAGAATTCATTCTTCTTTAGGAAACCAGTCTTCCCTTGTAAGGCCTTCAACTGATTAGATGAGGCCCACCCATAATATGGAGGGTAATCTCCTTTACTTAATTAAGGTCAACTGATAGTAAATATTAATCACATCTGAAAATCACCTTTACAGCAACATTTAGACTAGTGTTTGACTAAACAGTTAGTTGCCATAGTCTAGCCAAGTTGACATATAAAATTAACCATTACATGGGCAAATTTTGGGAGATTTAAACTCCTTTATAGTGGGATGTACAGGATTCTTAGCCCCCATAAGAAGTCTGGGCAAGGTCAGATCTTCCTAAGCTCTCATTCTGTGCCACACTCAGATCCTCAGCTCAGGGTTCAGCCTTAACCACAGCCAGGGTGGGTCTCAGACCAGCAGTGGAGCCCCTGAGCATTATATTATGAACACTGGAACAGAGTACAACTGACTTCCAGCTCATGTTAGGACACTCAGCTCTTGAACTGGCTCTGCCCACTCCTATTTCTCTCTCCAGCACCTGCAACACGTGGAGTCTTGACTATCAGGAGTCTTCCTTGCTTTCTATTGCAAAACATGTGACGTTGCAGCTCCTTCTTAGATGTGCTGTGTCCATTTCCTCTCGGGAACTCCTGCTTTTCACACTGAAATGTGTCTATCTACATGTGTTCATCTCCAGGTGTGCATGTGTTTGTTTATTCGCTCAACAAGCATTTAATGAACACCTATTTTGTGGAGGTTATGCTAAGCACTGAGGATATGAAGGGGAAGAAAACATGATCCTGCTCCGTATTAGTCCATGTTGCATTGCTATAAAGGAATACCTGAGGCTAATTTATAAAGAAAAGAGGTTTATTTAGCTCACAGTTCTGCAGACTGTACAAGAAGCATGGTACCAGCATCTGCATCTGGTGAGGCCTCAGAAAGCTTTCACTCATGGGGGAAGGTGATGAGGGAGCAGGTGTGCCACATAGCCGGACAGAAGGCAAGAGAGGTGCCAGCCTCTTTTAAACAACCAGCTCTCCTGCGAACAAACAGAGTGAGAACTCCCCCATTACCGTGGGAGGACAGCAAGCCATTCACAAGGGGTCCACCCCCATGACCCAAACACATCCCACCAGGCCCCACCTCCGACAATGGGGATCACATTTCGACATGAGATTTGGAGGGGATCCAAATCCAGACATCTAAACCATGCCATCCTCGCCTGGAGCTCACAGCCTAGACGTCAAAACCGGCTTGGAAACAGACTCAGTTTGGCAAGTGCTGTGAAAAGCACTAAGCCCCGGCACTGGAGGAGCCCAGAGAAAGGGTTACAGCGCCAGCTTCCTGGTGAGAAATGCTAAACACAGGCCTAAAGGATATGCTGCAGTTAACCTGACAAAGACACAATGAGCAGGAGAGGCCTTCCAGGCAGGGAATCAGCATAGTGGGGAGAGAACTTGCTGCTGCATGTTAGGCCCAAAGTCAGATTAGGAGGCACCTCGTGAGGGCATCGGCAGCTCTGACTGTACCCTACAAGTGCGAGAGTCCCTGAAGAATTTGCAGCCAGGACGCTTCCCTTCAGTTAGAACTGCTTCCTGGCCTTGGCTCTTGTGGTGCTTGCTTTGTCCTTTTTAGTCGTCCTGACTCTGTGCCCCACCCCGGCCCCATTCCAATGCTGTGGGAGGAGGGGAGGTGGTCAGTGCTCCCAGCAGGGAGCCGGCAGGGCCTCCTCGCCTAACCCAGTCTCACTCCTTGCTATTCTGCTGCAGGGAAACACGGGAGTGCTCCTGGGCATGTTCCTGGTGTCCTTTGTCGTCCTGGTGGCCCTCGTCACGGTGCTGTCTGGCATTGGTGTCGGGGAGCGCAGCAGCATCGGCAGCGGTGGTGTCTACTCCATGATCTCCTCGGTCCTGGGTGGGCAGACGGGAGGCACCATTGGGCTGCTCTATGTGTTTGGCCAGGTGAGACCTGCACCCGGGACGCTCCCCCTGCCTGGCCCTCTGCCACGTTCTTGTCCATTTCCTCACTTGACCTGGTGAGAGGCGAGGGTGGGGATAATTGCCCCATGTGACAGACGAGCAGGCTGGGGCTCTGAGGGGAACTCAGCAGAGAGCCAAGTCACCATCCGGGGCCTGACCTCTTCGCCCAGCACTCCTTTCCCTCTGCCACTGCCGCCTCTTGGATGCCTGATGTGACCAGCAGGGCAGGGCCTGGCCAGCACATTCTTGCTGTTCAATCTGGGGACCAGCATGCATGACAGCAGCTGAAGCCCGGGGGACAGCCAGGTGGCCTGGGCCCTGGGGTGCTTTTTTACTGAAAGCAGGTATTTTGCCTGTGCCAAAGGGCTTTCCTAGAAGCAGGCATTTCTCAAATGAGCTGGAGCTCCCCGACAGCATTTGATAGCTTGGGTGGCCTTCACAGGGAGGCCGCAAGCCCCTTGTGTGGACGCCCGGTCTGAGAGGGAGAATGTTAATGAGGAGCTGCTTCATCAGAATGGACGAAGGCACTCCGAAAACAAGCGAGTAGGGGGAAATCCTAAGGCTTTTTTAGCTAAAACACAGGCATGGTGACTTAATGCTCAGGGAACAAAGTACAGACATTAAGAAGCAGTTCTTTGTCAGCATTTCTTGGATTGAAAAAGGCTTTTATGAGAGTGCAAATGGTGGTGGGTGGTTGAAAAAACAGTTTAAAGAGAAGAATTTGTCTAAGTAAGAGTGTACAAAAATCTCCCCAGAGAAAGCATTGGTTTTGTTTCTTTTATTTTTAGGCAGCAGGAGCAGGGTGCTTCAAGCATAAATATATCTGATTCTCGAACAGCACAGAGCCGCGTGTGTGCATGTGTGGGTGGTGGGGGTGCGTGTGTGTCTAGGACAGTGCAGGGAAGGCAAATGGATGGCCTCTGCACTCTTAAAAAGCACTTGCCTTGACTGCAGAAAGGTCTTTAAGTATAGTAGTTGGAGAGGGGAGTAATAAATGGTCAGTTTACTTTATTACCCTGGGGATTTGGGGTGTGTGTGTGTGTGTGTGTGTGTCTGTGTGTGTGTCTGTGTGTGTATATATATATATATTTTTTTACTTCTCTGCTATTTTATAGCCAACCAGGCTGC
The DNA here is from genome assembly GCF_001698545.2 of Rhinopithecus bieti. NCBI lineage: Eukaryota > Metazoa > Chordata > Mammalia > Primates > Cercopithecidae > Rhinopithecus > Rhinopithecus bieti. The sequence continues at coordinate 523,672 of NW_016816842.1, forward strand.
AAGGTAGGCAAAGTCCTGCTTTCCCCCTCTCGGTGCAGACACCAAGTGAGCCTCTAGAAGCAGATGCCATGGGTGGGTACCGGCATGAACACCCCTGGACAAAGAGAGAGAGCTGGGCTCCTGAGAGTCCTCCTTATGTGGGCTGATTTGGAAAAAAGATGTTCACAAATAAGATGTTTTCTAAGCACTGGCAGCCACAGCCTGAGACACCGTTGCACCAGCATCCCAGCTGTTTTGCCGCCTTTCCACTTGGGCCTTGGTCCCAAACATTAGAGTCCCCCTGGTCACTGTCTCTGGAGTGCCTGTGCTTTTAGCTGACGCAGGCCGGGAGTCCCTGATCAGGGTGTGGTTACTGTGTAATCCTTTTTATAAATTGCCGAATTTGGTTTGTTAACATTTTGTGGAGGATTTTTGTGTATATATTCATGAGGGATACTGGTCTGTAGTTTCCTTGTGATTCTTTGTCTGGTTTTGGTGTCAGGCTAATTCTGGCCTCATAGAGTGAGTTGGAAGGTGTTGCCTCCTTCTCTATTTTTTGGAGGAGTTTGTGAAGGGTTGGTGTTAATTCTTTAAACATATGGTAGAATTTTGCCATGAAGCCATCTGGTCTGGGTTTTTTTTGGATAGAAAGTTTTTTGGTTACTAATGGAATCTCTTTACTTGTATAGGCATATTCTGGTTTTCTACTTCTTGATTCAGTTTTGATAGTTTGTATCTTTCTAGGATTTTGTCTATTTCTTTTCTTTCTTTCTTTTTTTTTTTAATCTGGGAGTTTTTTTGTTTTGTTTTTTTGAGACAGAGTTTTGCTCTTGCCTCCTGGGCTGGAGTGCAATGGTGTGATCTCAGCTTACCACAATCTCTGCCTCCCGGGTTCAAGCAATTCTCCTGCCTCAGCCTCCCGAGTAGCTGGGATTACAGGCATGCGCCACCATGCCCAGCTGATTTTGTATTTTCAGTAGAGACGGGGTTTCTCCATGTTGGTCAGGCTGGTCTTGAACTCCCGATCTGAGGTAATCCGCCTGCCTCAACCTCCCAAAGTGCTGGGATTACAGGCGTAAGCCACCACACCTGGCCACAAATTTGTTCACTTCATGTAGGTTATCTAATGCATTGGCATATTAATTGTCTATGGATTTTCTTATAATCCTTTTTATTTTTGTAAGGTTGGTGGTAATGTCTCCCCTTTCATTCCTAATTTAAATAATCATCTCCTTCTTTTTTCTTGATCAGTCTAGATAAAGGTGTGTCTACAAAGAACTAATTATTGGTTTGCTGATTTTCTCTATTGTTTTTCTGGTCCCTCATTCATTTCTACCCCCAGACTCATTTTGAGAAGATGGTTTAATTTTGGGCTGTTACTGCTTTCCTTAAAGTAAGTCTCTTTGGTTTCAAGCATCCTTATTTACAACTTATATTGCAAATTTCCAGTGATGGTACCATCATCTATTTAGCACCAACAAAGTATCTTATGATATTCACAGCTAGCTACTGTTTCCTCTTCTTCAGTAGTGATTAATAACAAAGTCATAATGATAATGACAGTAGCTATTATTATTATTATTACTATTATTATTATTTTCTGCCCAGGCTGGAGTGCAGTGGCGTGATCTCGGCTTTCTGCAACCTCTGTCCCCTGGGTTCAAGCGATTTTCCTGCCTCAGCCTCCCAAGTAGCTGGGACTACAGGTGCACACCACTGTGCCCGGCTTATTTTTAGTTTTAGTAGAGATGGAGTTTCACCACGTTGCCCTGGCTAGTCTCAAACTTCTGGCCTTATGTGATCTGCTCACCTTGGTCTCCCAAAGTGCTGGGATTACAGGTGGTAGCTATTGTTTCTACAACTCTATCAGTCAGATATTGTTCTAGGACTTTACATAAATCATCTCATTTAGTTCTCACAGTAACCTTCTGAAGGTTACTATCATTATCTGTGTTTCATGGAGAGGTTAAAACACTTTCCCAAGTCAGCTAGGATTTGGCCTTAGATATTTTGGCTTCGCAGTTCATGCTCCTAACCACCACGCCCTTACAAGCCTCCTGAGGAGCTTCCCCTGCCTCCTACCCTGCCCCCTACCCTGTTGCTGGCATCTTTGGGCTAAAAAGCAATTTTAGATACAAACCAGAAAGATGAGATCCACTGGAGTTACTGGGAACAAAAGGCAGCATTTACAGCTTGGCTCACTTTGCATGAGCAAATTGTTCTACTGCTAGGAAAAAAAAAAATCAGTTTGGAAGCTTCAGATGCAAATGGTCCCATGGCATCATCCTCTGCATGTCAGAGACGTCAGGTACCGGGAAAATGGTGCCCATATAAATGGTCTTCATTGCTACATTTTTGTCATTTCTTTTCTTTTCTTTTCTTTCTTTTGCTCAGATAATTTTGACCATGAAGAGTCCTGTTGACCTGGCCAAATACTGATGAAATAACCTCACTATCACACATCACACTCTTGGTGTTTAGTAATGAGGAAGTCTGAGTTCTGAGATGAATGCAGGAAAACATTAGTCTCTCTCTCTCTCTCTCTCTCTTTCTCTCTCTCTCTCTCTCTCAGAAATGATTATATTTCCTTCACATTTCTTGGAATTTCCACCTCACCCTAATATGGACAGAAATGTTTGTCATTATGGGATGCTGGAATAACTGTTAAGCTAAGTGTGTAAATTTGGGGGATGCTGACAAACATGACATGTGCCTAGTTGCAAAGTGAGCTGATCTCACTGAAGAATGGGGCCTTGTTCACAAGCTCCTCTCAAATCCAGAAGTTGTATTACTCTCTTGCCTTTACATGAAAGTGCTGGAACTCATGGAGCCTGCTTCCCAGAGCACCTTTTATATGATCAGCATATCACAAAATATTTATCGAATGCTTGCAACATACTTAGCAAATGCAAGTACTTGAAGAGGTACAATCAGCATAAACAATTTTTTAAGATATTTGCATTCTTGGTGGTAGGGTGGGCAGACAAACTTATGTGCATGACATAATACTAGAATATGAAACCAGATAATTAATTGTATGGCCCTAGCAGTTAGCTTACTATTTATTCAGAAAAGGAGGTTGAGGAATTCATGGAAAAGGAGGGACTTGAATGAATGAGGCCCTAATAGAATTTGTTCCCAGAGAATGGCAAGGGCAGGGCTACAGTGATAAGAGTGACCAGCTGGCCCTGGGGGCAGTGGAGGACAAAACCGAGGAGAGAAGGAGGCTGAGGCTGAGGAATTAGGAAAAGTGAGGCTGATGTTATTTTCAACAATTTAATTTGAAATGATCTTTCAAATATTTCCCAAAAGATAAACTCATGACACTCAGGCAAATATAAGGAAAACATGTGCCAAGGATTTCATTTCATTTTGTTTTTTTAAAAGATTATATAACAGATATTCATAGGAAGCCTCACCTGGACCAGGGATTTCATTTAATTTATGAATTAATAGAGGAGCCAGTAAGATGTTACAGAGCAGTTGCGAAGGATGCTGGGTGGATAGAGGTCAAATTTGTAAATTCATAGTTAGGCAGTTGAATAAATAAATGTTAGGATAAGATTGATGGGTTAGATAGAAAACCAGCTAATGTCTTTCAGGACAACAAATCCTAATCTTTTGGGTTATATGTTCCACCGGACAGAAGTTATTTGCATCTGTACTGGAAAAAAATCCATAAGGTAACATGTAACTTTATTAAATCTGGGGCATATTTAATCAACAGCAAACAGTGAGTGCAATGAAGTACATTCACCTAGATAGTCCTTGGGTAGCCTTTGTCACATGACATTGAAAAAGATGTGCCACTCACTTTTTTTTTTCTATTGCTAAGTTTTAGATAATTTTAAAAATAATACTGACCTACAGAGAAATGAAGAAAAATCTGGTTTACTGCAGTGCCCTTTTAAGGCTCTGTAGACGGGACCTCCTGTGTGTTCTTGTTCTATATTTAGTACTTGAATAACTCGGACTGAGAAATCTGGAGGCCTCTTTGGCCCAGTGTCCCATCTTCTTCCTCCCATAGTCTTTTCATCTTTGTTACCACTGACAGCTGGCTCTCAGCTTGGGTTCCTCCTTCATTCTTTAGTTGAGATGTAGACAAGCAGAAATGGGGCCTGAGGCAAGTTCACAGGCTGCTTTAACCCTGTGCTGGTCCCAGGCGCTGAGCCTCGGTGCCAGTGAGTACGTCCCATGGGGGTGCAGGGATCTCAGCGCCGGGCGGTTCTGCCTGTGGGCCCATGCCTTTCTGTCCTGCTGACTCTTCTACCTGGAATCGCATGTCAGTGTGTTGCAGGTGCCATGTACATCACCGGCTTTGCTGAGTCCATCTCAGATTTGCTGGGCCTCAGGAATATCTGGGCTGTGCGAGGAATTTCAGTTGCAGTGCTTCTGGCCTTGCTGGGCATTAACCTCGCGGGTGTCAAATGGATAATCCGCCTCCAGCTGCTGTTGCTGTTCCTGCTGGCCGTGTCCACACTGGACTTTGTGGTGGGTTCTTTCACCCACCTGGACCCAGGTAAGCCTTTCGGAGTCCAGTATGTGGCCTTATAGATCTTCACTGCTTTATAGATGTTTGTAGGGTGAGTTTGCCAACCCCACCTCCCCCAACCCCCATAGGCTTTACCTACAATTGGTGTGGGCTGTTCCTGGATCAGGTGAGTAGGTGTGTCTTAGAGCAGCCTCACCAGGTTGGAAGCTCCTCTTCTCACAGACATCGCCTAGCACATTTTCTATGTGTCCTTTTATTTCCTTGCTATTAAAAAAACCAGGCCAGGCACGGTGGCTCATGCCTGTAATCCCAGCACTTTGGGAGGCCGAGGCAGGTGGATCACCTGAAGTCAGGAGTTTGAGACCAGCCTGACCAACATGGTGAAACCCTGTCTCTACTAAATACAAAAAAAAATATTATTTAGCGAGATCTGTTTGATGCTAAAGCTGTTCCCTGAGGTGAGAAGAGGGGCCTGTTTTTGCACGATGACACAGTGTCTTTCTGTAACAGCAACTCTGCTTTTCCCTTTGGAGGCCACCCCGATGTGCGTCTACACAGTCCTGTCTACACAGTCCTGTGTTTTAGAAAAATGTTGGTTGTGGGAGGGTCAGCATTTGGTTGGCGTCCACTCCTCTGGCCTTATTACTTCTGAGCATGTTAAAATCTTCTGTTGGAAAATTGTCACTCCCCCTACCTTCTGGCATCCTAGTGCCTCCCCAGGAACCTTCAGACGGCCCAATGATCCGGCACCTAAAGGGTTAACCCTGGGGCCCACTCTTTGCTCAGGGCCAATGTGATGTTCATACTGATCACCTGGAGCCCAGGCCTTGCAGCTTGCTAAATATTTGACGCATCTCCAGGAAGGAAACGGTGATTTTTTTTTTTTCCTGGCCATGTACCACCCTGCAGAGATGGCCCACATATGGAGGGAGATTGCTGGCCTTTGGCCCATCAAACTGTCAGTGAAGGAAAGACAGAGTCCACTCAGGGTCCCTGATTCCTGGTACTTCCCCCTCCAGCGACACAGTTGCTGGAAGAGCTTAATTAGTTAAATTGCAAGGCGATACTACTGGCTTCTTTGAAACCTCACACTAGCCTGATGTATTTTCCTTCTTCTTGATTAGAAGTTTTCTTGGCTGCTCTTCTAAGTTACTCCAAATATTTTTCCTTCCTTCTGGTCAATACATTAGTAGAGTGTAGTGTGAAATGAAATTTATTTTCAGTCATTCCCATAGCAACTGGCCCCTCAAGAATCTGTTTTTGGTATCACTGATGTTTCATATGGGATATTTTCTTTGTGGTTAAAAATCCAAACTGAAACCAAACTATAAACCTTCAGAATGAATTTAACAGAGTGATTTCAGCTCTTAAAAATGAGGACATATATGTAGACATTTGAAAAAAAGACTGGAAGGAACTATGCCTAATAGTGACTATCTTTCTGTTGAGATTCTATGTGGCTAAATTATTTTATTTCTACTTTTCCTTCCATTGACCAGCGTTACTATTTTTTTTTTTAATTAATAGATTTACTTTTAGAGCAGTTTTAGGTTTATGGAAAATTAAGCAAATAGTACAAAAGTTCCCACATACCCCTTTTCTCCCTCCCCCACCACAGTTTCCCCTATTACTAATATCTTGTATTAATGTGGTACATTTACGGGAAGTGATGAACCAATATTGATACGTTATTGCTAATAGTTTAGGGTTCATTCATCGTTACACAGTCTATGGATTTTGACAATGTACAATGTTATGTATGCAACATTACAGCATCATACAGATGAGTTTCACTGCCTTAAAAATTCCCTGTGCCTTGCCTCTTAATGCTTCCCAACTTCTGGCAACCACTGATCTTTTTACTGTTTCCATAGTTTTGCCTTTTCCAGAATGTTGTATAGTTGGAACCATACAGTATGTAGCATTTTCAGTTTGGCTTCTTTCACTAGTAATATGCACTTAAGATTCCTCCATGTCTTTTTCTGGCTTGATAACTCATTTCCTTTTATTGCTGAATAAAAAGAAACTGGATGTAGCACAGTTTATCCATTCACCCACTGAAGGACATCTTGGTTACCTCCAGTTTTTGGCAATTATGAATAAAACTGATATAAACATCCATGTTCAGGTTTTTGTGAGGATACATTTTTAATTCATTTGGATAAATACCTAGATGCATCATTGTTGGAGCATATGGTAAGACTATGTTTGTAAGAAACTGCCAAACTGTCTTCTAAAGTGGCTGTACCATTTTGCATTCCCACTAACAATGAATGAGAGTTCCTGTTGCTCCACATCCTCATCAGCATTTGGTATTGTCAGTTTTTTTTTGTTTTTGTTTTTCAGTAATTCTAGTAGATGCCCAGTAATATCACATCATTGTTTTAATTTGCAATTCCCTAATGACATATGATATTGAGCATGTTTTTTATGCTTGTTTGCCATCTGTATATCACCTTTGGTGAAGTGTTTGTCAAGATCTTTTGCCCTTTTTAAAAACTGTTGTTTTTTTTTCCCTATCATTGAGTTGTTTTGTTTTGTTTTGAGACAGGGTCTTGCTCTGTCGCCCAGGCTGGAGTACAGTGGCAAGATCTTGGCTCACTGCAACCTCTGCCTCCCGGGTTTAAGAAATTCTTGTGCCTCAGCCTCCCAAGTTGCTGGGATTACAGGTGCACATCATCACACCCAACTAATTTTTTGTATTTTTATCAGAGGTGGGGTTTCACCATGTTGGCCAGGCTGGTCTTGAACTCCTGGCCTCGAGAGATCCACCTGCTTTGGCCTCCCAAAGTGCTGGGATTACAGGCATGAGCCATCATGCCCAGCCACCATTGAGTTTTAAGAGTTCTTTGTATATTTTGGATTCAAGCCCTTTATCAGATGTGTGTTTTGCAATTTTTTTCTCCCCAGTCTGGGTTTCTTTCATTCTCTTAACAGTGTCTTTTGCAGAGCAGAAGTTTTAAACTGTAATGGAGTCTATCTTATCAATGTTTTTCCATGGATCATGTCTTGGGTCCTTGTGTGCTATACCTAAAATCTCTTTGCTAAACTCCTAGATTTTCTCATTCTGGAAGTTTTGTTTGACACTTAGGTCTATGATCCAGATTGAGTTAATACTTTGTGAAGGGTGTAAGATGAGTGTCCTGATTATATTGGATTTTTTTTTTTTTTTTTGGCACGTGAATATCCAGTTGTTCCAGCTTCAGTTGTTGAAAAGACTCTCCTGTCTCCATTGAGTTGCTTTTGTGCCTTTGTCAAATATCAGTTGACTGTATTTGTGTGTTTCTGGGCTCTCTTTTCTCTTCCATTGCTCTGTTTGTCTATTCTGTCTCCAATACCATACTGTCTTGATTACTACAGCTTTATAGTAAGTCTTAAAGTTGGTTAGCATCTATCCTCCAACTTTGTCCCTTTTTGCCAGTGGTTTTTTTGTTTTTTGTTTGTTTGTTTTTGAGATGGAGTTTCACCCTTGTTGCCCAGGCTGGAGTACAGTGGTGAAATCTTGGCTCACTACAACCTCCGTCTCCTGGGTTCAAGCAATTCTTCTGCCTCAGCCTCCCAAGTAGCTGGGATTACTGGCATGCACCATCACATCTGACTAATTTTTGTATTTTTAGTAGAGACAGTGTTTCACCATGTTGGCAAGGCTGGTCTCGAACTCCTGACTTCAGGTGATCCACCTGCCTCGGTCTCACAAAGTGCTGGGATTATAGGTGTGAGCCACCGCGCCTGACCAGCGTTACTTTTAAAAAGTTTTTTTAAAGTACTCTTAAGCCTAACTTTATTTCTTCCCATTTCTTTAAATATAAAAAATGAAACAATTCCAAACAATCCTGAAATATATAATGTATAATGTAAAAATGTAAAACGTAAAGTAAAGAATGAAAGTCTCCTCCTTCACTCAGTTTCTCCACTTCTTTCCAGAGGGAGATCGGTCCATGTATTAGTTACCTATTATTGTCAAACAAATTACCCCAAAATTTAGTGGCATAAGATAACAATAAACATTTGTTATCTCTGGCCTTTTCTGTGGGCCAGTAATTTGGGTGTGACTTGGTTGGCGGCCCTGGATCGGAGTCTCTGGTGAGGTTCAGTCAGATGTGCTCAAGGGTTGTGGTCATCTGAAGGCTTAATTGGGGCTGGAGCATCTCACTGGCAAGTTGGTATTGCTTCTTGTTAGGAGGCCTCAGTGGTCCATGTGGTCCTTTCCTGAGAGCTGTTTTAGTATCCTTAAGACAAGGGGTAACTGATTTCTCCCAGAGTAAACAATCAGAGAGAGAGAGAAACAGGTAGAGAGAAAGAGAGAGGGAGGGGGAGAGAGAGAGAGAGAGAGAGAACAGAGAAGATGAGAGCTTTTTTTTTTTTTTTTTTTAAAGAAGGGGTTTTGTGGTTGTCACCTGGGCTGGAATGCAATGGCGGGATCTCAGTTCAGTTCACTGCAACCGCCACCTCCCAGGTTCAAGTGATTCTCCTGCCTCAGCCTCTTAAGTAGCTGGGATTATAGGCACTTGGCATCATGCCTGGGTAATTTATATATTTTTAGGAGAGACAGGGTATCACCATGTTGGCCAGGCTGGTCTTGAACTCCTGACCTCAAGTGATCCCCCTGCCTCTGTCTCCCAAAGTGCTGGGATTACAGGCTTAAGCCACCATGCCCGGCCTAATTTTCACCTTTTCAATGGAAAAGTGTCAAAGAATTTGAAGGCACACTTAAAAACCACAATAGTTAATTTTAAAATCAGGAAAATGTTATAAATACACTTAAGTCAAACTATATTTTCTCTTTGTTTTATTTTAAAGACAAAATCAATGTCTTTGTTTCATAAAATGAAAAAAATTCTGAAATTTTCAAGTGAAAAGTGAAAGTTTCTTCCCTTCACTCCATTTTCCCACTCCTACTCCCCAGAGGGAGATCGGCACATAGCTTCGCAGTCTATTTTCTATACATGCACAAGCTCACATGCACACGTGCTTGTACATAACACACACAGCACAGCTCTTTGTAAAAGTATAATTAAATTCCACATTGTTTTGCTAGTCCCCACTCTTGAACATATCATGGATATCCTTCAATGTCAGTACATTTAGGATTTCCTCATTCTTTTAAAACACCTACATACCATTCCATATTAGAGGTTTAAATGCTTTATATTTAAAGATTAACTTACTGATGAGTATTTAGATTTTTCCAGTTTGTTGCTATCACAAATATTGCTGATGTGTACGTCCTATACAAAAGTTTGAGCTAATTTCTACAGGATCTTTGCTTGTAAATAGAATTCACAGGACAAAGGTCAAACACTTTTAAAATTGTGTTAGGTTCTACGAGATCGCCTTCCAATAATGTTGTTGCATTCTGAATGACCACTAACAGTAGCTAAGAGTTACTGATTCCCCATACCTTGGAAAAGATTGAAGAGGCTCAATTTTTCAAGTTTCTGTCATGTGATGGGCAAAAAAATGTAACTTTTTCTTTTAATTTGCCTTTCTTGAAACATTAATGAGGATTTTTTTTTGTATTTTATTCCCACTTGTATTTTTTTTTCTTTGAATCGTCTATAATCTTTCTCTGTTTTTGCTTTCTATTTTCCCTATTTTCTTTTCCAGATTTCTTTTTCTACAATCTTGTTTTGCTCTCCCTGTCAGGTGCTGCCAGCTTTCTCCAAATGTCTGGTAGTCCTTGGCTGTCCATGCATTGTTGGTAATGAGGCACCACAGAGCTGACCGGGAGTTCCATCCACAACCCGAGTGGGTGGCAGTTGTGACAGGTGGGCATCACAGTAGGGTGATCGGTGGCAAACTGCGTTGTTTCATTGGAAGTCTCGCAAATGTTCGTTTCTGCAGGTCTTTCTCTGGTATAGTCGTATTCTCCAGAGAAGAATTCTCTCATCTCCCGCCAGGGACATGCCCAGCTGCCTCAGTTCGGGGAGCAGAGTGGAGGTGGGTGAAGGGGCTGGCAGCCTCACAGTCAGGTGCAGACTGTCATTTGTCAGATGCTTTCCCCTGGCACACCCTTCCCTCCAGTGTGTCCTTCCATCTCAAGTTGTCTTCCCCTGTCACCCTCACTCTATGTCTTGTCTCTCATTTCATCTCCAGACTTCCCATAACAGTGGGTCCTCCTCATCGCCCTCATTTCCTCATCTCCTGACTTCTTGATCTGCAGCCTGGCAACCTGGGCCCCTCTTCCTTTCTTCACCTCCTGTCCTGTCCTTCCAAAAACAAGCATCATTGCATAAGGCTCTCTGAAGACACAGAGCTTCTTCACTGTAAAAAGCTAAATAGCATGAAAACTTAATTTAAACAAGACCCTCTCAAGAATTTGTTTGGCTTAAAGCTACTAAAATGCCATTCTGTTGGCTCATATTTTCATTTATGTAAGATGAGTGTCATGCCAAAATGATTTTATTGCCATAGAAGTCAGGCAAATATAGAGAAAATACATTTTAGAAAATAAAGTGACATGTGGCACATTTGAATTCTATGTTCTGCCTTTAAAAATGAAATCATGCCTCTCCAAGCTTAAGTTTTTGGTTATCTAGGAAGACGGTAGCCTGGTCTCTACAGGGTTCCACTCCAGAGCCCACACTGCACACTCTCTGCCCTGCCATGGCACTCTGCCATCTGTGGGAAGTGGGTCAGTTGGGCCAGGCCAGGCACAGGTCCATCTCACGCTGAATGTAGCAGACGGGAGCTGCTTCTGCTGGCTGAGGGAGGGGGCTTGTGCTTGGCTGTGAGGACAAGGTCATTGCTTTGAAACTGTAAAAGGGATGGGGCAAGCATGCCTGCCTCTGCTGTCTGCTGAGATTCCTTTATCTCAGGTGCCCATCATCTCCTGATCTTCAACCCCAGGACCTTGACTCATTTCTTATTCTTGAAACTTTTTGCACTGTTGACCACCTATGCTAATTTGAAATGGTCTCTTCCTATTTATTCCACAACACAACACTGGCTTAGCTCTCTTCTTGGATTTCCTGTTCCCTGATGTGGGCAGGGAGGCCACGGGGCTCAGTCCTCTGCTATCACGGCATTGTTTTGTGCCTTTTCTTCGGAAATAAGCTTCCACCATCGCTGCACCAGTGCCTCTCCCCTGCTTCTCCAGCTTTCCTCAGTGTGGCTCTCACATCGCCAGCTCCTGTCGGATTTCTACCTGGCTGTCTGGGCACCATCTTGAATTCAAGTTTAAAATTAAAAATTAAAAAAACTCAATTTCTCACTCCTCTCTTTACTTAGTCTCTTCTTCCCCAACTGCCCTTTCACCAGTTAATCAACAAGCCAAGAATCAGCTCATCATCTGAGTGCCTATCACCATTCCCCAAGCCTGGAAAACCTGGAAAAGAACTTTCATTTCTCTGTCTAGTTTAAGCTCTTCTATCCTTTACAACCCCACAGTTCTCACCTCAGATCAGCAGATGTCATTTCCTCTGTGGGCCATTTAGACAATGTCCCAATCCAAATTTATCCCTTGAGGATCTTCCCTTTGGTTGTCCCCAGCCATTTCGTAAGGGTGACTGACACCTATGCACTGAAGCCAGGTCAGTTTTCCTATAACAGTACTTTGTCTTGGTCACTCTCCAGCTTAAACAGCATCAGTGGCTTTCTGTTGCTATAGGACAAAACCCAAACCCATTCTGTTTGCATTCAAAGAGCCACATGGGCTATCCCTAAATTAATTACCCATTTGGTTGGATCTCCAGTTCAGGCCCTTTCTGAACAATTCCCCCCAAAACATGTTTATTCGCTGATTTATGAAGCATATGAATACAGCTCTGCTTCTGATTCTGGAATTCTCTTCACCATGCTCTGTTGGACCTAAGTTCTTGCTCTTGGATGAAGTAGTTCGGGAAATTGTACACGAAGAAGGCATGGTCTAAAATCCAGGATCCCCTGTGTGGTCTTGAGCCACGTTAGATGTTCTGAGCCTTGGTTTTCTCATTGGTTAAAAACAAGGATGAAAATCGTATTTACATCTCCAGGCTGCCTTCCTGACTGTCTGCGCATGGCTGCCAGGCCTAAGGCCTGTGGAGATCCTTTGGGTGAGGGGCTGTAACAGTCTGCTCGGGCCGCCAGGGACTTTAATGAGGACATTTGGGACTCTGGTTCCTTGTTAAAATTTTTAAGGCTGGGCGCAGCGTCTAATGTCTATAATGCAGCACTTTGGGAGGCCGAGGTGGGTGGATGACCTGAGGTCAGGAGTTTGAGACCAGCCTGACCAACATGGTGAAACCCTGTCTCTATGAAAAATATAAAAATTAGCCAGGTGTGGTGCATGCTTGTAGTTCCAGCTACTTAGGAGGCTGAGGCAGGAGAATCTCTTGAACCGGGGAGGCGGAGGTTGCAATGAGCCAAGATTGTGCCATTGCACTCCAGCCTGGGCAACAGAGGGAGACTCTGTCTCCAAAAAAAAAAAAAAAAAGTTTTAAAATGTACTGATGAACACTTCCAAGTGTATAGGAAAGAATGTAGCAGATATTCATTTATCCACCACCCGAATTTAATGGATATTATTTTGCCAGTTTTGCTTCAGAGCTCTATTTAACATAAAAATAAATAAAGTATTACAGATGTAGTTTAAGCTGTACCTTCACTGACCCCTCCTGTCCCCAAGGGACCACTGTCCGGAGGCTCATCTTCCCCATGTGTTTTTATTTTTCTACCATATGTAGATGGCCCTAAGTGCTGTCTGCTATTGTTTAGTGTTTGAAAATTTCATATACATTGTATCATACCGCATGGATCCTTTCATTTGATACATAATTTGAAAGGTGAATGAATGATTTTACGATTTGCTTTCTTTCACCCAACATATTTTTGCAATTTATCCATGTTAGTGCATGTCATGGCGGTTCATTCATTTTAACTGTTCTTCATGTAAGGGAGACCCAGAAAAGTTACTGAGTGGTGAAGGTGGTGTGAGAGGGGTTTGCACAGGGCACCGGAGCTCCTGGTGCTCCCCGTGCAGTCGGAGAGGCAGGAAAGACTTTTTAGAGGAGATTCCGTGGGAGCTGTTAAGGGGGACGGACGTAGAGGCTTTGTCAGCCACCCAGCGGGGCTTGGGCTTTATTTTGGGGGCAGCGGGAAACCTGACTCAAGCTCATATTTTAGAAAGATTGCTCTGGTCCCAGTACAGAAACTGGCCTTGGATAGGGATGAAGAAAGGAGGCAGGACTCACTTGAGAGGCTGCTACGGCAACCCAAAAGAGCCAGGCAGGGCCTCTGGGGTGGAAAAGAGACGAGATGGGGGCGGGGTATGGGGTGAGGCCAGGAAAAGGGATAAGGCTGACACGTGGCTGGCTGGTGGCTTCATGTTCTGGGACTTGGGAGGAACATGGCAGCTGGAACAGGTGTGGGGGAAATGGCGAGGCTAGTGTGAGAGGTCAGCTGAAGATGGTGGCCCAGAGCTCGGAGGTGTGGTCACGGCTGGGGTGAAGCACCCTCAGCGTGGGAGCAGTAGAAGCGCTGGGCTGGGCGAAATGCTTGGGCAGCGTGTGCTGGTTTGGAAGCAGAAAGAGCCATATTTGTTGAATGAATTTGATTTACCAGAAGAGGCGTTTTCACTGTTCTATATATTTTTTAAAAAACCTCTCTGACAAAATTCCAAACATACAAAGTGGGTAAGCTAAAAATTAATATTCTTTACCCAGAAACACACCCAGAATCTCCCCAGGTGGCTGTTCCATTCGGGATGCAGGGAACACATGGATGTTTTGGCTGCTCTCTGGGCCTGGCAGCTGGCCTGCACTGTGGCTGCGGAGGGCCAGGCCTGGGGTCTTCCTTCCACGGTACTGGCCTATTGTAGGTATTCAGGAAATATTTGTGCAAGGAGCGAACACACTGCATGGAAGATTGTGAGGCCTGACTCAGTGGCCTCTTCTGCCTGGACAGGTGAGGATGGCTCATCCATGGGTGCCTGGAGGGAGCCTTCTACGCCCCCATGGGGAACACCTGCCTGGGTCCCCCTTCGCTGGGGCTCTGTTATCCTCCTGAGATGAAGAGCCAGCAGTTAGCTATCACCAGAATTGTGTCCTCCCAGCAGGGCATGTCCCTGAGCCTCCCTTGCGGCTCCCTTCGCCGTGTGATGGAAGGGCATCTGCGTGGCTTTGCCAGGAAGGGTCTTCTGGACTCTGGTGAGCTAGGGCAGCCTGGAAGGGCCCTGCAGTGCCCGAGATGGCCTCTGTGTGGAGTAGTGATTCTGACTGTTTGTTTTCTGGCCTCTGATGGCTGGAAAGGCTCGTCCCAGGACAGCTGGCTCAACCCTTCCTCGCTGCCCACGGAGGTACTAAGAGGAAACACTCTTTTGCGTGAAATGGCTGTGGGATCCTGGCGTTCACACTCTGCTCCTGGGCTGGCGGGTGGGCGGTGCCACACAGCAAGGCCTTCCGCACGCTCTCATGTGACTTTCATGATGATGGTGGGAGGGAGGTGGGCTGTGCTGCTCAGAGAAGCAGGACAGTGACTTAGAGAGCTGAAGTAACTTCAAAGCCCAGGCCTCAGCCTCCAGCCCTTTCCTGGCCAGCAGAAAGGAACAAAGTCTCGGAATAGCGGACGAGCTGTTTAAGGGGGGGGCCCAGCTTCACAGCCTGGCCTCCATCCCTGGGGTTCTTAACCCTGTCTGCACATCAGAAGCACCAGGGGAGCCTCAGGTGCGGAGAAAAGAATCCCAAGCTCCGCCCCAGACCAAGTAAATCAGCACTCTGGGGTGGGCCTGGTGGTCTGTATTTTCAAGTGCTCCCGGTGCTACTGTGCAGCCAGGGTTGAGAACCTTTGCCATTCAGCCTCTACTCATGCAGGCTGTGCTCTGTTATCTGCAGAGATGGGCACCCAGGCTCAGTGGAGGAAACCAAAGCAATCCAGGCCAAGTACCTCAGAGCTCAGGCTGGCAACACCCTGGAGACAAGACTGTCATCCCGTTTACACTGGGCATGGGCTCAGGGCCGGGACTGGAAGTCTTCTTCAGTTAGCCCCTGATGTAAGGACTGACTCCTTTTTCTCCTGTATTTCCCACTTGACCTGCACTCAGCTGAGGGCCAAAAGTACAGCAAACACCTGCTTAGTTTTGGATATGAATGTGTGCAACGAACTGGGAAGGAGTGCCAACTCTGTGTCAGGCACTTTGCATAGATTCTTTGCAACAGTTGTATCTTTGAAACAACTGAGTGAGATGGTTATTGCAGTTTTACAGACAGGGAAGTCAAAGTCCCAGAGAGGTTTTGCAACTTTCTTGAGTTTGCATAGTCCGAGTTTTCAATCCTCATCCAGGATTGAAACCCAGAGGCAACTGACTCCAAAGCACCTGGTTCCCTGGTGCTCCCTGGCACCTGCTGGCTCTGGGGTGCCCTTGGAGGAAGATGGTGAACTCCTTACTGCTTCCTTTCTCCTTTCAGATCAAGGGGATCTGAGAACCTGCCAGTCTCTGCTCGGCCCGTTCATGCCTGGTTAAAACTATTAGGGGTGAGCCTCTTGAAGGGAAAGCAGGAGATGAGGTGTGGACTGTGAGGACCAGCAGCTGAGGTGGCTAAAACATACCTCCCCAGTGCCACCAGGAACAGAGGCCATAGACACGCTCAGTTCAGGACCAAACTCAAGACCCAAGTCAGGCAGGGAATGGTGTCCGGCCGGGCAGGGGCGCTCCTAGTTCAGCCCACAGGGCCTCAGCAGCACCTCCTCCTGGAGCACACAGGGTGAGGCCAGCTTGGGAGCCCAGCTGCTCGGCCCCAGCCCTCTGCATCCTTGGCCTCAGGCAGGCTGACCCCAGCATCATGGAGAATTTCTGCCCCTTTTTTGGATGATTCCTTGGAAGGTTGTGTTAATCAGAAGTACAAAGGGATCACAGGGCCCCTAAAGAGGCAGCAGACCTGCTGGAATTTGTGGCCACAATGAAAGAGATGGGAAGCACCAAGTAGCATTTCTTTTTTCTTTTCTTTTCTTTTTTTTTTTTTTTTTTTAATTTCTGAGACAGGGTCTCACTCTGCCACCCAGGCTAGAGTGCAGTGATGTGATCTTGACCCACTGCAGCCTCGAGTTCCCAGGCTTAAGCGATTCTCCCACTTCTTAGCCTCCTGAGTAGCTGGGACTATAGTTGTGCACCACCGTGCCCAGCTAATTTTTGTGTCTTTTGTAGAGATAGGGTTTCGCCATATTGCCCAGGCTAGTCTCGAACTCCTGGGCTCAAACAATCCCCCTGTCTTGGCCTCCCAAAGGGCTGGGATTATAGGCATAAGCCAATGTGCCCAGCCCCAAGTACCATTGCAAACCTTTATTAGGCTTCTCCTGTTTTGTTTTTTTTTTTCCTTTTCTTTCTCCCCATCCCTTTCGGACTCTTTTCCTCTTCCTCTTTTTCTGGTTCTGATCTCTTTCCCTCTGCCTCTATTCCTGGCTGGACCCTTGGGATGAGCTATTGGGTGGGGGTTTCTGGCCAGGCCTGGGATGCTTCCTCTTACTGCCCTCATTCCTCTTTGTGAATCATCATTATGTGTATGTTATTTACTACCTAGGTAGGTTCTTGTTGTATTGCAGATGCTGATAATGAGCAGGTGTTTGGAGGATCCAGAGTGCGTAGCATTGATGATTTAGTCTTGAAAAGTTTACTCATTCACTTGGTCTAACCACAACATAGGCCAGTCACCATGTCCTGCCTGCCACTTGGCTGTAGCAAGAAAGTTCTTAAGACCAAAAACAATCTGAATCTGAAAGTCCTTGCTGGTGCTAAGGGAGGGATGAAACCCAGGAGGTAAGGTTGGGCTGGTGGATCCACACCGTGCTCCTGTTGCTTTCACCCTCTGTTGGCTTTGTCTCTGGTGACGTGATCTAAGGGACGCTGCTGGTGGGATCGATACTGGGATTGCAGAAAGGTGGTTTCACTGGGGGTTCCAGGAGTCCCAGGTGTCAGGGTTGCTCCCCGAGTGGCCTGTCTCAGCAACATGAGAGCCTTGAGGACAGGAATCTATCTCAGTCAACTCTGTGTCCTCCAACACTAGCACGGGGCTTGCTGTGGGCAGGAGCTCAATAGGTTTGCTAAGTGAATGAATGAAGGATGAATCAAAACCAGTAAAAGAAGTACAAGAGAAAGGCTCTGAAACCCACATGGAGGTGTGGAGAACCCTAGCCCCTTAGCTGCTTATCTGCAGTCGCCTGGGCAATGGATACTCCCCAGGCCTCCCTCCAGAGAGGCGCCGACCTTCCTGTGTTGGCAGCAGTTTGCAGGTATTCTGTCTGCACAGAATGGCAGAGGATCGCACAATGCCTGTGTGGAGGCCCAGCCCAGGGTGGGGCCAGCTTGCAAGCCCAGTCAGATCTTCTTGGGAAGAAGGAAGGAAGGAAGGGTTGCAACTGAGAAGAAACTGTGGCTTTGAAAGTTTTCCTCCAGGGTTTTTTTGTTTGCAAGGAAAGGAGATGCTTAGGGAGGCGTTATATACGGGACAAAAGAGTGCGGCTGGGTCAGTGGTGAAATCAGAGTGCACGTCTTTCCCACAGCAGGTCGGCGGGGATAGCTTTGTCTGCGAATGCCCATGTGCTGGGAAGACGTTGCAGCCTCTGGTAATAACAGCTCTGTGTTTCTAGATTTCTTTTTTCTTTTTTGGGAAAAGTACATGTGCTTCATATTACCTGTGTCCACAGCACAGATACAAGTGAGTAAAATGTAAACAAGGATCCAGATAGCTGGGACAAAGAGTCTCCTGACCTGTTCTTTCCGACTGTGCGGGTTTGAGAGAAAGACCAGGGATCTGGCAGTGTTGGCCAGACATTCCTGCAGGTCAGTTGGAATCCGGTTGGGGATTTGCTGATGTGAAACATACGTGGACACTCACACAACCCAACATATTGGGCCGAAAAGCAAGACCAACTTGACCTTAAACAAAATCCTCCTTTGCTTCTGAACTATGCGCCAGGCAAGACAAATTTAGGGAAATGGGAATATGGATTTCTATTTGTTAAAAAAGATACAGTTGTTTCTCATCAGCCTTTTCCAGTTATAGCACATAGGATTGCAGTGACCTCATTTTTGATCAATGGCCAATGCATTCAACTGTCTGGTGGAATAATCTATTAACTGGGCACCTGCCAATTGTCTGGAATAGGAACTAGTTTAGGCATATGTTTTAAAAAGTGATAACATTGTTATGAGCCCTGCCGAGACAAGGGGATGAGAAGCTCAAGCAGGTCAGCACTGGCTCTGAAGTCGGTTTGGGATGATGGACTGCGTTTTTCAGTAGACTCACTGCCCTGTGACTGACCTCCCTCTCTCCCTGCATTAATTACATGGTATTTAAAGGCAAACCATCAAACCACTTAAGAGTCCCAGAACCCGGGCATGTGGAATCTGGATGAGTGACCTTCGCTGGGTCACACACAGCCACTGTTAGAACCCAGTTCTCCCAGTTCCCCACCCAGCGCTCCCTGCCCTGTGCCCCCATGCAGCTGCCTCCGAGTCCCATGTGATCACCTGTGTTTATGATAAGTCATCACTCACATCTGTGTATTGATTCTGCTGCGAAGAGGCCCCTTATGGCACTGGCTGGTGGAGGAGGCAGCTATGCAGTCTGACAGCCCACCAGCAGGCTAAGTTGGCCACTTTTAGGGATCCATGTCTTAATCCTGAGCGTGAAAAGACTTAAGGTGTTACAAGCGTCACCTGCTTCATCTAAACTCGCATCTGCAACCAGTGGCTGATTGAGAGATGGCAAAGGCTGTGGACACCAGGAAGCCATGAGGAGAAGGACCCCCTCAGCAAGGCCCAGGACCTGTAGACCTTTGGATGGAAAGAACTTCACCTGCAGATAGTTATCATGTGTAGTCAGACACTGCTTATCTGTAATAGTGAGGACAGTGGTAGCTCACCTTTACTGAGCATTACTATATGCCAGGCACTGGTTTTTTGTACTTTATATGTAATAATTCATTTAACTCTTACAAAAGAAGTAGATACTATTATTCCCATTTTACAGTGGGGAAACAAAGGTGGTGAGAGGTGAGTACCTCACCTACCATAGGTAGAGTTGAGAATCAAGTCACACTGGGTGCGATGGCTCACCCCTGTAATCCCAGCACTTTGGGAGGCTGGGGTAGGAGGATCACTTGAGCCCCGGAGTTCGAGACCAGCCTAGGCAATACAGTGAGACTTCATCTCTAGAAAACATTTTAAAAATTAGCTGGGCATGGTGATGCACACCTGTTGTCTCAGCTACTCAGAAGGCTGAGGCAGGAGGAATCACTTGAGCCCAAGAGTTTGAGGTCACAGTGAGCTGTGCATTCCAGCCCAGGTGACAAAGCGAGAACCCTGATCCTAAGAAAGAAAGTAAAAAAGAAAGAAAGACAGAAAGGCG